>NC_053112.1:40737780-40877780 GCF_010015445.1 Perca fluviatilis | reverse complement strand
TCTGTCTCTCTCAGACACTGAAGGGAATTGCTCTGGGTCACTCTGTATCACTCCTTCCCTTATCAGCTCTCTCCATTCCTCTGCTCCATTCCCCTTGTTTGAGAGGCTGTTGATTCAAACTTCTGTATACTGTCTATCAGCCTCTGCCTCTGTTGCAACACCACCATTGGCAATGCCAAATATCTTCCTCTTATGTAGTCGAATGCTCAGAGCTCAGAGTTGTTAGAGTTACAGAGGGAGGCTCTGTTGTGTAGCTCAAATACCACATAATGCTCTGAGCGTCCAGCAAATGCCACTGTCATCTGCATCTTTCAGAGTGAGTTACAATGAGTAACAGGGAAGAGGTTCAGTGTCTTGCTCAAGGACAATTTGACAGGACATATACAGTATATGTAGCTCTTGATGAACAAGCTGGCTGTCAGTTAAATCAAGTTTGCAAACTTTAAGCCACTGACGAGTCTTGGAACAGCCTGGCGGTGTATTTTTAACTAAGTCGAACTGAACTGAGTTACAGTTTACGCACTGTTCCTTCATCGCATCGCCTCCTGCTCAGCGTGAGCGTCACTCTATAACTGACTATTATGTCTTGTGCCTGGCTGCACAAAGTGCTCTGAGCTCAACTTGTCTCCCCTGGCAGTTGTTCTGTCTGAGGTGATCATGTCAGCGTGATCATTTTGTCAGCCTTGGGAGCTTAGATGCATTCGCTCGGCCATGACCAGCTGTCCAGGGTTGACTGACTGACTGTGTGTGTGTGTGTGTGTGTGTAACTCTAAGGCCCTGACTTAATTTTTCCCTCCACTTGCTTTTGAGACTTTGGTTCACTTTGTTCATGCATGACTGTTTCTTTGTATGTTCTTAAACATGTAAGAGTTGGAAAAGGGTGACAATGACATCTGAAGTCACAAGCAGCAGCGATATCAGTCCTACGTCAGTATGTGCACAAGATGTGTTCAGGCACAGTATTGAGTGTAACACAATGTCTACACAGCCCGCGTAGCAAAAGCAGCACATTAGCAGAGCAGCAGCCTCAACTTTAGACTATTCTCGAATTTCAGCACTACTTATAATCATATCCATAGCTATTTTCTCACAAACACTACAAACATTTTCTCCCAAGCTAGCTTCTTGTCAATTTTGTCCTCATCACTACTTTCTTCTCTGGCTCCTTTCAGCTCAGGAAGACTTTGTGTCACTGGCCGAGATGGAGGACTCCTTGTTGAGGAACCTTTTCAGGGGTTACCAGAAGTGGGTGCGGCCCGTCCAGCACTCCAACGACACTATCACTGTATGCTTTGGACTCAAGATCTCACAACTGGTTGATGTGGTGAGGAAACAACAAACACACTGGAGGCATTTAGCATAGAGAAGTGTCAAGTTATTTTAAGTTTTAAAATGGGCCTAGCAGCACATGCAAAGCAAGGCTCATACATGCTCGATCCCAAATTATTGTTAACCTGCACGAATACTACCTTGTGATATTCATCCTGGTTCTTTGTTCTTTGTTTTCAACTCTATGGTGATCTTTAAGGCCAGTTTGTGCTGTTGTGGTTCCTGTAATTGTGTTAGATGGGAAGGGAATAGGTTTACTGTATATAAAATGGATATCATAGTGGATGTGAATGAAAGTGATTAGGCCATTTTTGTCATAATTCTCAACAAAATAAATAAGTTGTTTTTATTTATGTAAAACGTTTAACAGATTTTGATTTAAGCATCTGCATTTGATTCGAATGCAGCTTGTGAGATTACTTTGCATTTTAGTTATATTGAAAGAGGCAGGAGGGAAGAAGGTAAATCAATAAAATCAGGCTGACCTTTGAAAAGCCAATAGATAAAACCCACTAATAAAATCAAATCGTTGAGGACATGACCTCAGTGTCCTACATGGCAGCTCTGGCTCTGTCCATGCCATACATTATGTATTATATTAATATTAGATAGATGAGGGTATTTTAAACTGTCTCTGCAGTGATCACATCCTGAGCGCCCTTGAGTAGAACCAGACATAGAGGCTCTAATGCTTCTAATGCTGTTAAGTTAAGGAAGTTTTCTGCAGACATTAAAATTGCTTTTTTAACATGGTTAATAAAACTGGTAACAGTCTTTTGACGTCGGAGGGTTATGTTTTGGAACAGGAGAGGAACGAAAGAAAATGAGTAAGGAGAGAAGGAAGTGAAACTCGCCATCACTGATCAAAGAATATAGCCTACAAAGAGGACAGGTGATTATTTTGAAAGAAGAAAGAGGCAAGATGCAAGGAAGGAAATAGAAATAAGTCTAAACATTTTGTAGAGATTGTTCAGAGATGGCTCATCATCTGTTTAGGAAGGGACAGGAGGTTACTATTTAATGTTAAGAAGCAATGATAAAATATAACCAGGGCAAAGAAAAGCCAATACAAAGACAAAGAAAGGCAGGTTTGGAGTATGAGAGATGGAAATGGTTGGCTATTAAAGGAGGTATAGTATAGAAGCAACACTGAGGCTAGAATTGTGAGGATAAATGAGGAGGAGGGAAAGGAGCGGTGGGATTTAAAGGGGCACAGATAGGAAGATAGAGTATAAAGAAGAGAGAAGAAGAAAGGTTACAAGAGAGGTCCAAAGAGGTCTTTCATGCAGAGGAAGTAATCAGGCCATCAGGCTGAGAGGAACCAGATCACATTTATTATTTACACACACACACACACACACACACACACACACACACACACACACACACACACACACACACACACACACACACACACACACACACACACACACACACACACACACACACACACAAAGCTGCTCCTACAACTCCACAGAGGGACACATTTTGATTACATCAGCCTTTGATGTTCGTTTTTCTGCCACATAGAAATAACATTTAGAAGAGTGCCATCTTGTGGTATTTTAGCTAAATGACAGTGATAAAACCCCCACCTCAGATCAATGTCATGCAATCAGGTGTGCCTCAGTGCCTCTCGAGAGCAGACAAATCTATCCCATAGATTTTCTCTCTTCTCTAGTTTAACTCTTTATGTTCCTGCGAAGCATTTCCTGCAAAGAAACTCGACAATTTACACAGAAAAACCTTTCTGACTACCAGAAATTCATTACCGTCTTTGTCCTCCTCCTCTTACTCCTCTCCATCACCCTCTTTCCATGCCTCTCTCTTTTGTCCTCGTGCTGTATATGTCGATACTTCGTATTGAGCAAATGAGGAAGCGGAACATATTGCCACTGATATTGGAGAGTAACTTGTGCTTCTCTCGCTCATTACTATAGATTTTCCCTGAAGCAAGGCACTTAACCCCTCAGCTGTTCCAGTGTGCTTTCTTAGTGGCAAGCAAGAGAAGCAATTAACACATTCTGGGGAAAAATCTTCCTTTTTAACTAGGTTTAAGTACTTCACTACTTTAAGTCTTTCATCCCACTCAACTTTTTGTCTCCAGTTTCTGGTTTGCTCATCAACACCTCATTAGCCTATTTTATTGTTCACAGTAAGCACCACTAATATGTATAAATGGTGAACTCATTTCTTTCCTGTCTTCCTGCAGGATGAAAAGAACCAACTGATGACTACAAATGTCTGGCTCTGGCAGGTGAAAATGAACGCTAACATTTAAAAATGCTGGATTATTAAATTGTGGGGTGCTATTTTAACATCTAGGGATGTTGTTTAGGGCTGGAATGTTTAGGAGATAATCAGTTTATTAGCTAATAAACACACACACAGAAAAACACACAGAGCCTATAAAACATGTACACACATGTCACATATAATGGTCTGATTGTTATGATTTTAATGGAGTATTCAAGTTCTCACAAATGTAATGTAATTATGTTTTATATTCACATATTTCAAAAAGTGCAATAAGAAGAGACATTTTCCATTTGCTTTGTGCAGTTAGCAGTCTGTTTCTGTCCATGGTGCTGAAATGGAAAAGATGCACTTACAAGATTGCTCCGGGGCTGCTGGAAATTCCGCAGGATCATGCTCTTTTTGCCCAGATATCAGTATCCGCTTTCTTTATGTTGGAATTTATGATTGCCAATAAACCAGAGCATGTTTTCTCCCGGAATTCTGTGTCGACTAGCCAGACCCTCCTCCGCAGCGCTGTGGAGGAAGGCCTGGCAAAGCGACACTAAGCTTAGTCTAGTGTCTTATTATGTTACTTAAAATACAGTACATTATTATTTATTTATTTAAAGGAGTGGATTGACGTGAAGCTGAAGTGGAACCCAGATGACTATGGAGGTATTACCTCCATCAGAGTGCCTTCAGAGACTATATGGCTACCTGACATCGTCCTGTATGAAAAGTGAGTTAGGCAGCCCTCTGCACACATCAGTAGCACATTCTGAGGCACATCCATCCATTTTTCTTTCCTTATTGATCATATTATGTTACCTGGTCTTAATGACTTATTATTCCCCTTTCTTTCTCATCTTTTCCCAGTGCGGACGGTCGCTTCGAAGGTTCCCTGATGACCAAAGCCATTGTGCGCTGGGATGGTACCATAACATGGACTCCCCCCGCCAGCTACAAGTCCTCCTGCACCATGGATGTCACCTTCTTCCCCTTCGACCGACAGAACTGCTCCATGAAGTTTGGCTCCTGGACTTACGATGGAAACATGGTGGACCTGGTCCTGGTGGATCACTACGTGGACCGTAAAGACTTCTTCGATAACGGCGAGTGGGAGATCCTTAATGCCACAGGAGTAAGGGGAAGCAGGATAGATGGGGTGTACTGGTACCCATTTGTCACCTACTCCTTCATCCTCAAGAGATTGCCCTTGTTCTACACCCTCTTCCTCATCATCCCATGCCTCGGCCTCTCCTTTCTGACTGTGTTGGTGTTTTATTTGCCATCAGACGAAGGAGAGAAACTGTCACTTTCCACGTCAGTGCTGGTGTCGCTCACTGTGTTCCTCTTGGTCATAGAAGAAATCATCCCTTCATCCTCGAAGGTGGGTTTCCTAAGATGGTAGAAGGCAATTTCCATTTAAAAAGTTTCTACTGGGCTATAATATTGAAATATATACTACTTTTTCCTGTGTTCAGTTATCTTAATTGGAATCTTAATTGCAGCATGCTCAGATCACAACTACAGCCCTCTCAATTAACTGCAGCTTAAACTGCATGTCAACTCAATTAAGAAGCTATCGACTTTAGATACATCTCAGTTCAATACAGAAGACTACAGAGCTCAAAAAGACAATGACTGCATCCAAAATCACCTACTTTTCACTACTACACTATTCCATATTCTTTTTTGAGGATTATTTTCTATCACCCCACAATGCAAATTAAAAAGTACCACACATACATTAATAAAGCTTCAACTACCATCATGCATTGTGGGTTAATTCTAATGACTTTGGTGATCCTCTGACGTTTCATCTAGCACCACCACAGTTTTCACTCATTCAGTGAAATAGCTTGACATCTACTAGATTTACTGGGGCAACTTGGGCAAACGTTTGTACAGGCATTCATGGTTCCCAGATGATGAATTCTAATCACTTGGTGATCTCCTAAATTCTTTCTCTGGTAGTGTCACCATAAAGTTGACATTTTTGTTTGGTGAGTGAAACATTTTGACAACCATTTGATGGATTGCTGTAAAATTTTAGCAATGCCTTAACCTTTCATCTAGCACCATCTTCAGGTCAAAATTCTTTCCAAATACCTGCAAAACTACTCTGGTGATACTATGGCTGGTGGGCAGTGCTTGGTTTTGGCTCAATTGTTTTCAAAAA
Source organism: Perca fluviatilis (assembly GCF_010015445.1). Classification (NCBI taxonomy): domain Eukaryota; kingdom Metazoa; phylum Chordata; class Actinopteri; order Perciformes; family Percidae; genus Perca; species Perca fluviatilis. The sequence continues at coordinate 40,872,031 of NC_053112.1, read as the reverse complement.
GGTTCCTGGGTCACAAACGTTCTAATTTTTAAGCTTAGCAGTGCACTAAATGTTTAATAAAATTTGAGGCGAAAAATTAACTTTCAGTAACCACTACATTTCTCTATGTCCAGGTGATTCCACTGATCGGAGAATACCTTCTCTTCATCATGATCTTTGTCACTTTCTCCATCATCGTCACCGTCTTTGTCATCAACGTCCACCACCGTTCCTCTGCTTCTTACCACCCCATGGCCCCCTGGGTAAAGAGCCTCTTCCTTCAGAGACTGCCCAGACTGCTGTGTATGAGAGGGCACACTGACAGGTAATATAGGATTAACTTTAGTTTAAGGAATGGTTTGACATTTGGGAAAAATGCTTGTTCGCTTTTTTTCCAAGAGTTAGAGGAGAAGATTAGTGTAGTTTAGCATAACAATTTGCGATGGGGAAACAGCTAACCTTTTAACTAGCTAAGCAGTTGTCAGGCAATTAGCTGAGACCATTAGAAGTTACTGGTCCTGGCCAAGAAATAGTCTGACACATAACCTTCGTGAAACGGACAATTGTCGTTTTTACACTTTGGTTTTTCGTATGGATTAAACAAACAAGATATAACGTGTTAATCAGACGTGCTGGTAGGCAGATTTTGTTACCTTTGGACAGAGCCAGGCTAGCAGTTTCCCTCTGTTTCCAGTCTTTAAGCCAGGCTAAGCTAACTCTCGTGGTGGTAGCTTCATATTAAGTGTACAGACATACAGTCATCTTCCCATCTAACTCCCAGCAAGAAAAGAAAAATTAAGTGTATTTCCCAAAATATCAACTATTCAATTGTTATCTGCCAGTACACATTAGAAGATAAATATTATGTAAAAATGAATGAAACAGTTAGTGTCCATTATCCTCAGATACCACTTTCCAGATATGGAGATGCGCAGCCCGGAGCTGAAGGCCCGTAAAGGTCTGGGGAGGAGGGGGGCTCCTGGCCAGCAGAGAGGCCCCCTTGCAGGGAAAGAGGACGAGAACCAAGCCTGGCTGGCCATGCTGGAGAAAGCAACCAGTTCAGTTCGCTACATCAGCCGTCACATCAAAAAGGAGCACTTCATACGGGAGGTGTGTGGGCAGTCATGGGATAAAAGTGTTTGCTTGCATATTTTTTATCCTGTTACAGCTTATTGTTTGTTAAATTGGTCTCATTTGCTCTATAATTGCTATCAAAATGACACAAAGTAGTTATTGTGTCCTGAATGAGGGATGATTTCCCTGTGAAAAGTGCTTGAGGCTGACACAGATTCACAGCTGTGGACCTTTCTTTTTTGTCTCTGTCTCTGTCTCTGTCTCTCTCTCTCTCTCTCTCTCTCTCTCTCTCTCTCTCTCTCTCTCTCTCTCGTCTCATTCAGGTTGTTCAAGACTGGAAGTTCGTGGCTCAGGTGTTGGACAGGATTTTCCTGTGGGCTTTTCTTACAGTGGCAATACTTGGAACAGTCCTGATCTTCACCCCTGCTCTGCAGATGTACTTCAGCACACCTTGATGCACACACAAACTCACAAATACTCCCCAACAGCACATACTTGTTTTCCAGTTTGTCCGATCTGACTGTTACTTATTGATAAAGCTCAATAAAACATTCACACTGTATACTTCTTTTGTAGAAACAAGCTCGAGCTACAAACTTTTGCACTACAGTATGGTTTTCAACCTGTAATGACTACTGCAAACTGCAGGGTTCTAGATGCAACTTGTCATTTGTTGTAAGGTGCATGCACAGGAGTCCAAGGGAATGAAAGCAATAAGCAGGTTATCGTAGCGTGTATTATTTGAGTATTCATGTTTGTATAAATGTAACATTGTAATTATACATGCAACAACATGCACACTATCACTCCATGCATAATGAGTTGTTTTGTGTCACATGCACCATGTTGTCCAGCCAGCTGTAAGTACTGTAATGATGATGATGATTAAAAGAATTTAATTAATGTACTAAATACGTTTTCCAGCCCTGTTTTTCAGGCTATCTTAGTCTGGATCAACGGAATTACATTTCCAGGATAATTGCCTGACATTCTGTGTGGCTCACACGCCCGATGTCCCTCACCTTCTGCTTTCTGTGTGTTGCTTAAACTCTGTTTGCTTCAGGAAACAATAACAAACTTAAAGTGATGGTTCGGAGTAATTTCACCCTAGGGTCCTCTGCACCTTGACCTCGAGCCAAACAACCCTCCAGATGCTTTTTTCAGCTTGGTCTAACACTGGGAGAGTTAGCGTTATCAGCTGAATAGCTTAGTGCAAGACTAATGGATCCAACTGTGTTATCTCGTAAACGACCCCACTAATAATGCCCAAAATGACACAAAAATTCTACACTCATAAAACGATGGATTGGAAAGTTTATAAGTACACCAGAAGTTTATTTAAATAACACTTGCCTGTTGGCTTCTGCTCTCTGCTGCTACCACTACCGGCAGTAAGAGTGTTTAGGGACATCTACAAATTACAACACCGAAAAGAGATACAACAAATATATTTATTCATTTAACTTATTTTTTTAAAGTAAGTGCTGTAGTACAACTAGCAGGAGACAAGTTATAATTGAGGTAAGTTTGGAGACACTACCTTTAATCATTAAATTAATTCATATTTTTGTTGTATCTCTTTTTGGGACAGATTGGTGGGGATTGCTTATGCTGGTAAGAGCAGATTACATTTAACCATGTATCTAGCTAATTTAAATAGCTCATGTTACTGTATTGTTAAAGATCCAATATTTAATATATTTACTGTAATAAATCCAAAAATGACCTCAATGCGTAATCAGATATTAAGGAAACATGCTAGGTTGAAATACTATAGTGACTTTGTCTAACGTTCTATCAAAATATCTGTTGAAATATGAATATATATATATATACATAAATGATCTATCAATGGTTTTAGTTAATTTAATGGTTAATGGTTTTAGTTAATTTAATGGTGTAAAACTGAAGTGTAACTTCTTACCTTTCAAACAGTATATCGTTTTAACAATTTATTACTTTAGCTTTTACTTTACAAGAGTAAAGTACGCTATCACCGGTGAGTTAGCCGTGCGCTACACTTGGCCATAACCGGACACCCCTATCGCCTCGCTGTAAACATTGGGGTATTAAGTCCCATCAAAGCTGTCAAAACTACCGGATCGTACTTCCGTCCCTCACAATAAAATGACATGCTTCAACAACTCAGAATTATGCAATAAAAGCTCCTTGATTTCCAGTACAGTAAAAAATAAACTGTTTAGAGGGAGCGTGGCCCGAGTGTTCTTACGTCATCAAAGTCACTTTCATATACTAATTAGACATGTCGATTTCCATGTACATATATGAAAAATCATATGTAGATTTTTAGATGGGTATAGATCAATTCTGCTAACATTTTATGTCATTTCAACATTTGTATACTCCCATTGAATTATATAGCTAGAGTACTCGAGTTGGTTACTCACAAAAACAATTGAGACACAGCCAGTAAAGTGATCCTGGCTAACGCCACCATGCTAACCCTGCTAACCCTGCTAACCCTGCTAACCCTGCTAACCCTATTAACGTTACTGGAGGACCAGGTAAGCAGGCCACGGCTGTTTACAACATGTAGCCTGTTCAGTGGCCGTAGCCGACAACGGTGAGTTATTTTAAGCCAATAGAGGAGGGCTGTAAATCGGGAAGATACGACCGTGAGTTTGCAGTGGGTTTAGCGATTGTTGCCGTAATTCTAAGCCAATAAAGTGTGTTAAGTTGGGTGGAGGACGGCAAGGTAGTGTTACTTTTAGCAGTTCTCACTGTAATTCTAAGCCGAGGAAGTCTGCCTGTCCGTCGAGTGAAGAGGACGGTGACGTTGTTGTGTTTTTAGCGATTCTCACCGTAATTCTAAGCGTAGGAAGTGTGTCTTTCCGTTGGGTGGAGAGGACAGACGACTCTCTCCAGTATTTTGAATTTGTACTGCAGTAACTATTTTAAACACTAGCTGTCAGTATTACATATTGCCCCTTTAACTTTATTTATTATATTATGTTCCACCAAAACAAGTTCCTTCCCGAAATCCTTTTGCAGAGCCACCATCTTTGCATCGGAGCTTAACGCCACCCAAGACAATTGTGATGTGTTTGTTTAACAGTGTGTTTAAAAAAATGCAAACAACCAGATAGGTCTGGCAATGCAAGACTAAGGCTACCTTTATGCTTACAACCAGGCAAAGTGGGCAACTACCCTGGGGAGGACTGTAGGTTCGGGGCATGGCAATTTGTTTGTGTTAACTTGATTAACTGCAAATTTGTTTGCAACACAAAATCATCAACAAATTAAGTGTTTGGGACCTTAAGATGACATCTGCATTATTACATAAACCCTTTTTGTACAGAGTTACAGGGTACATATTTCTTAATGAATTTACCTCCATTCTACTGCTAATTAATGAGTAATATGCTTGCAAACACAGTGGAAGAAACAGAGGTTAATAGGGGCCCACATCTTATTTTTGCACCGGGGTTAATCTGGCCCTGTTTCTGTATGCAAGCACCATGAATTAGAGTATGGACTACAGAAGACCAGGTGGAGGCGACCAATCAGATTGTGTTTTTGGGTGTAATGACGCAGTATCACCACTTAACGGCAGCAAACGTCTTTTTTTGCCACAAAGACTCGATGGTTTTGCTTCACAACCTGCTTGACAGAAATAATAATGTGATAAATAGTATTTCAAATATGATCAAACAAATGAGAAGTAAACACATTACCTATCAGGATGCCATGGTGGTACAGATCAATATCTGGACAATTTGACAATTTGTGGCCCTCTTGTTACACTAATGATCTGTATCTTCGGATGGGAAAAGGTTGCAATCATTAATATCATTAATATAATAGAGCAGTGCAGACATGCAGGAAGAAATGAAAACCTGTACAGTGAAATTAGATACAGCACATACCATTTCTATAAGGCTTATACATTTTCTGTTATGATTTATGTTAATTTGAGCACATATTTTGTAGTGGTGAGGTATTGTATGTCATATGGCATTATACTGTCACCTCCCTTCTGATCAAGCTTCCCTGACTTGTCTGCTTTATTAAAGGGTCGCTATCATCAGTAGTAATTACAAGAGGAGACAGTGGCTCATCATTTCCCCCCACTTTTTTCCCAGCTGATTGAGTTTGTCTATCCGAACGACTGGCAACCTTCCGGTTATTAGCTGCTGTAACTTTCAGGCTTTTGTCACCCAACAAATATTGTTACAAGTGGCAGTCCCTGGTGATAACAAAGCGCTGTGTGCTTTGGCCTAGTTTGGGAGACATGACTTGGTTCTCTGACTTATTAAAAATGGCTGGCATGCTTAAGAGAAAGCCTCTCCCCTGTTTCCCCTGCACTTGAGCAGTCTGACCTCAGCCCACTGTTCTATTATTCACAGCTACAGATCTGACTCTGGCAGACAGGTGTGTGTGTGTGTGTGTGTGTGTGTGTGTGTGTGTGTGTGTGTTGTGTGTGTGTGTGTGTGTGTGTGTGTGTGTGTGAGAGAGAGAGTGTGTGCGCATGCTTGTGTGTGCGCATGTGTGTGACAGACAGACAGACTGACAGACTGTGACAGAGAGTAGGGTGTGAAGCCCTCAGGATTCCATACAAATAAACAAGCTTTCAGGTCTTTGGATGGGGAAAAAAACTGTGACTGTATGTGAGACACGACCAGCAAAAACATATTTCATGTACTTGCATTTTCTAGTGATGCTTGGAAATTCATAATTTAAAAGTACTGAATTATATGCAAAATAAGTTATTTGTACTAAAAGAGCAAAAAGTTAAACCGTTACACATGTTCTACATTTAACTTAGTTTAGAATATCAACATTTACTAATAAGCAGTAAATAAAAAGTACAGCTAAGGGTGAGGGGAATTTCATTAGTTTTGCAGGTATTTGGTAAAAATACCAAAGTAGTTGAACATTAAAATCTTGACTTTATAATGGCACTAGATGAAAAGTTTAGAGATCGTGAGAGGAACATGAATGTCTGTACCAAATTTCATGGAAATCCATTTAACAGTTGTTAAGACATTTCATTTAAAAAACCACAAATCTCATGTTGTCACCAGTGGAACTGTCAAGGGATTACCAATTTATGTAGGATTCATCATCTGGAAACCATGTACAAAATGTTGTGCCAATCAATCTAGTAGATGCTGAGATATTTCACGGGATGAATAAAACTCTGACTTGCTTGTGACGCTGGATGAAAAGGAGGATCACAGAAGTCAGTAGGATTCATCCTCTGGGGGACCATACATCTCTGTACAAACTTTCCTGGCAATTCATCCAACTGACTGAACAACACTGACAGGCAGACCAACAATACTCTGCCGATAGCCATGCAGCTAGCATGGCATATAATAAAAATGCAACACGTCCTAATACATAAACAACAGACTAGGTTGTTTGCCAATGACTCACAAAACGACATATGACCTTTCTATTTATTGTTATTGTGAAACAGTCGCAGTTTTAAACACGTGGCAAACATTGTTAAAGGGAACTACTTGGTTAAGTTTAGGTAACAAAACTACTTGTATGGTGTAGGTTTAGGAAAAGATCATGGTTTGTGTTCACATGAATACTTTTGATATGGGCATAAGTCCATGACATAGTTACATTCGTGACATGGATACATTAGTTAACTTCTAATATAGAAAAGTAACACACGCCAAGGGCTGTTGTGAGGTGCTGATCACTGGAAGAAGACTTGAAAGTAAGAAAACAGTGTTGCACCATCTGGCTCCATATGCACGTCTGTATTTATTGACAACGTTTCGGCCTTCAGGGCTTACAATTCAACCTAAAATCAACCTACGTTATTTAACTTAAAATAAGTCTATGTTGACTTTTCATTTTACACAGGACATGAACAGTGGTCTCCTGGCTGAAAGTCCTGTGTTTTTTTTTACCCATCCACCACCCCAACCTTCTCCCTACCTGGACTATGGTGCTCTTTATACTCTTTGTAATATGTATGCCATAATTACTACAGCCACTAGAGGTCGCCAAATAACAACAAACGTAAATATGGTTCGTAATGAGCTGCTTGTACAATCTACCTATACAGCCGTTTTTTTTTAGCCTGACAAGCCAGACCCACATCAAGATGTTGGGTCTGGGAACTCATCAATGGCAGGGCTCAATCCGAGGTGCGGGATAAACAGTTGTCTTTCAAATTCGCCCTGCACGCAATAGGATAGCGCTACAACCAACCAGAGCAATGCTAGTTGATAGACTAAACGTTTGCTGTATCCGGTCGGCAAAACTCCGAACACATCTTCCTTTTCTAAGAATGAATTCAGTGCCGTTCTTTGTTCCTCCAAGTCTTCCAGAGTCGCGGCCAAAGCAGATTCGAAAGACCGCTGTTTGCCAGCAGCAGCCATCATCTTTGTTTTCAAGTAGCAAGGAATTCATGCGGAACCGTCACAACTCTGCCATCAATATGTTAAGACTCTATACACGATGTGATTGGCCTGACCAAAGTTTGGTTTTTCCAGCTTGCAAGCCAACGGAGAGTTGTTAGACTGACCCTGGCTGCAAATTACATTTGCTGCCGCTATGGTGCGTCATTTCTAGGCTAGTTTTTTTGGTGAGGAAGGTAAAAACAAGAAGTGTTTATCAGATGTAATGGAAACTGTCAATTACACTTGGGGCCAAGTAATACTTTGTATGAAATCTACATACACTATTTTTATATTCATAGGGATTTCGACTATATTTTAGTATTTACCTTATGCCATATGCCAATCTGATCCATCTGAGTGAACATTATTTAATATGCCTAATCCTATACAGTCTGAATCCAACCTGCCCTATTGCAATTTAAAGTCACGGCAAGGCTTGAAATTCACAATAACAGCTCATGCTGAGCCATATTCAGAGAGTGTACACAGTTTTGCCTTTGTTTAGTATTGACTTTGGGTGTACATAGTTTATTTTCTGTGACACTTTTTCTGTACAGCAATGAAGGAGAAAAAATTGAAAAGGTGATTATGGCAGCACTCTGGGGAATTTCTTGACATATAGAAAGACTCGATTTTCTGCTTCACATCTGTTATGACTGCTGTGAATTGAAGATCATCTGGATGGAAAGGCTGAAACACACATTCTCCACAAGGTCAGTCTCACATACATTCTTAATGAAGCAACCTCAGGTTGTACATCAAGGGGAAATTACAGGGTAGGCTCCTGGCTCTGGTGTTGCAAATAGCTCTGAGAGAGCGAGAGCTGATCATGCATCCAGCGACTGATTGAACTGCCAGGGAGCAAAGCAATAAGATGACTGTATCTCACTTGTGCTATTCCTTATAACTTCACATATGCAAACTGTGTGTGTTATCATTTTCTGACTACATGACTCAGACTGCCAGTAGCACTATAGCACAGTGGAACGGTTGTTGTAGGTGCTGCAAAACATGCTGTGTTGCTCACTTTACCTTTCTCGTAGGTATTGGCTTTCCAAGGAAACACAGCCCGGTTTGATCCTGACCTTTACCTTTTATGTCTTCCATCTTGAGAGTAAACAGTCTGAGTGAAAATCTTTGGTTCATGTTTTTCGCTCATTTAGACATAAAAGAAATAAAAGTGAAAAGCCAAAGAGGCACAGAAAAGGATTAGCTCTTGTCCTACCGTGAGAGGTACACTGACTGTGTTAATGGTTATGGATTTTTAAGACAAGGTTACAAGGCTGTAAAAACATGTACATATATAGATATGGTAGAGGTCACGTTAAACTTTATTTACACTTTATTTGACAGTACCAACATAATCATGACATGACACTGTCATAACTATGACATGACACTGTCATGAACGTGTCATAAACCTTATGAACAAGTCATAAACATTTATAACTTCTGTCATTAAGTGTCATTCGGTTTTTGTCATGACAAGTTGACATTGTTTGGGTTGTCTTGATTATGACAACTTGACATTAACCAGGATGACATTACCAGAAGATGTCTTTGTCATGACAACTTGACATAAACAGAAAATCCACCTTTTTGTATTCATGACATGTTGAAATAATGATTATCATAATTAGGTGTGCAAGGTTAGAGACCAAGTATAGCTCTTGGTCAGATAGATTTGTGACAGGGTATTTCACAAAACTGTCATTATGACAGTGTAATGGAAAGATTATTAGACCTCAAGTAAAGTGGTATCATTTTTATTTGTCATTAAGATATCATGGATAAGACTTGTCGTGACAACATTATGACAGTGTAACTGATAAATATGTTGACCTCAAGTAAAGTGGTACCATTTTTATTTTTCATTAAGATATCCATGATATCTTAATGAAAAATAAAAATGATAGACTTGCTGTCATGACAACATTATGCCAGTGTAACTAATATATATTTTGACCTCAAGTAAAGTGGTACCATTTTTATCTGTCATTAAGATATCATGGATAAGACTTGCTGTCATGACACCATTATGACAGGGTAACAAATACATTCTTTGACCTCAAGTAAAGTGGCACCATATTGATTTGTCATTAAGATATCATGAAGGTTAAGACATGTCTTAAGAAGTGCCATCGCACACCAAATTACCTTCCTAACACATCATGTGATGTAAAAATAATTGTTAAGGCTTGCTTTGTAACACGATGACCAAGCTCAACACTCACACTCAGGAATTAAACAAGAAAGCAGTTTAATAAATGAACATCAACAGGCTTTCACTTGAAAAACATTGTCCAGAAACAGTTAAATTAAAATAGGTGTAGGTATCATTAAGGAGAAGACTGGCTGTCATGACACCATTACAGTGACAGTGTAACAAAGACATTCTTTGACCTCAAGTAAAGTGGTACCATTTTGATTTGTCATTAAGATATCATGACGGATAAGTGTAACCCTTATTACGATGTAGCAAGAATGTACATTTATGAAATAGCTTGTAATAGTGTTATGTAGTTGATATCAGTGTGAATTTTGACCAGAATAAGAAGAAAACTAGATTAAGAGCCAGAGAATTGAACATCAATAAAGATAAAATAATAAAGTGTGCACATAAATGAAACCCTTTTCAGTTATATGAGCTCAATTGTTCTTTGATGACAAGAGTTCAGAGATGTTCAACGTTGGAGCCCATATGAGTTTGGTTTCTGTTTGTCCTACCACCATGAAGAATGAATGCAGGGCAATCTGTCTAAGTTCAGAGTCTCGATTCTGTAGCTCGCCACCCAGCCAACTGAACTGGGAATCTCTAAACCCTGGAAATCTCTGGGATCTGAAGAGTCGATGTGATCTGTGGACTGGACCTCCCCTGCGTAGCGTTTCTCAAATCTCCACCAACAACTTGACCTATAGATACTTACGTGACAACAAGATGCGATTTCAACTCATTCCTCCTGCCGGTTGCTAGCTCGCAGCAGTTCTGTGTGTATTTGTAGCATATATATCCATTTTCTGTGTGATCCATCTGGCGTTGGTGAGTAGGAGTATTGGCAGTGGCGATCTGTGTGTTAGATTCCTTAGCCGGGCTAGCGGGCCTGGCCGGCGTCTCTGCTTCGGTTTCCTTCCCGCCCTACTCGCTTGCCGCGGCGGACAACAATCCAACGAGCGCCCGCTGGTCTGGTGGATGTCCTCCAGAAAGCCGTTTGTGCAAAAGTATGCCCTTTTAATATGCATGCACGTGGGTGCATGCATACTAGTGTGCAAATTGCAGTAAGGTCTGCTTTCAAGTTGTTTATTTTCCCACACACGTACAGTACATTTTGATTCAACATGGGGGAGTATTCTGAGACATATGCAATGGCAAAAGCTTAATCCTAAACCACATCTCCAGCCATGCTTGATGATCATGCCCGAGATGTTGTTTATGGAATGGGCTCGGAGCTACTATGTATGTATATGTTAATATATGTGTAGTAAAGCAAGTGGGGTGTGGGGGGGGGGTCCTTTCAGTTGGACTTCATGATACAACACACATATAAGCTACAGGACTGCACTTTAAATAAACAGACAAAAGCACGTGAATTAACACATAAGCCTGCACTCTAAAAAATGCACACACTCTACCAACTCCAATCCCTGCAGGCTAGGCCAAAAGGACATTTATTTAATGTGTAATGTGACAATGTACAAGACTATGTCCAGACTGAAGCCAGAGGGAGACAGAAAGACAGGGAGGGGAGGCGTGGGTTTACATATCAGAGTGATAGATAGTGAGGGCTAGAGAAGCGCTTCGGGCGCTCTTGTAACGGTCTGTGGACATCACTGCATCTGATGCTCACAGTCAGAACTGCAAGAGTATCAGAACAGAGAAGTGGAAGAGAGGAAACAGGAAATGGAAGAGAGATGGAAGGTTGAGGGGGAGGAGAGAGGACAGAAAGAAATATCAACAATGAATGATGGCAGATGGGTAGATGTTGAAGAAAGGAGAAAACTAGAGGAAGTGGAAGTCAGAAGTAATGGGTGACTAAGAGGAAGACAAAAGAAGAGAGAAAAACATTAAGACAATAATGCAAAGATATATAAGCTAATTAACAGATCAGGGCACGGATCATCGCTGCATCACACCACCAACAACTTGAAGCATCTACATCTAACTATAAATCTAGGACCCTCTCTGTGTGTGTGTGTGTGTGTATGTCTTTCAAACAATCCAGCATACACAAAAGACGTCACACATAGCACGCTGTTGTACGAGCCTCTGTACAGCAGCGGTGGTGGGGCAGTGTTGCCGATTTAGTTGTCGCTTTGCCAGACCTTCCTCCACAGCGCTGCGGATGAGGATCTGGCTAGTCCACACAGTATTCCAGTACAGAAGAAAAATGTGCTCTGGTTTATTTGGCATTTCTTAAAAAACAATCACTATCGTTTTGAGTGGGGCCAACCATCGGACGGAGCAGTGGAGCCGCTGCAAAAAAGCCTCGGGAAGGAACTTGTTTTGGTGGAACGTGTCAAAAGTAGTTTTAGTCGTGAAACAGAAAACTCAGAGTTTAAAATGCCAACACAAAGAAAGCGGAAGGTGACGGACACCTGGTCGAAAAGATGGACATCTGGCGGAATATCCGGCAGCACCTGAACAATCCCGGAAATGAAACGTCGTCGATATAGACTACCAATTTAGCGACTTTGTTGCTAGACTCCGCGACTTTTCAAAACCCCAATAGCGACTTAAAAAAAAAAAAAAGCAACTATAACGACAAATCTAGGGATTTTCTGTAGAAGAGCAACACCAGTTTTGTACGGCAAATGCGAGGTCTTTTTCTCTTGCGGCCAGCACAGTCAACTCTCTCGGTCACTTCTGACTGAATGTGCAGCAGCTTCGCCGCCATCTGTGTATGTGAATGGGTGAATGAGAGGCCAATTGTAAAGCCCTTATGAGTTCTCAAGAACACTTTGAATGGGCACGCCACATTAAAATGATGCAAGCAGCAATACTGGGAACCAAGCATTTATAACTGCATTTTGATTAACATGTTGTTTGTGAGAATTTACACAATAAAGTTGTGAAAAAAATAAAGATACTGGGACGCAATCGGCCCGTTCCGAACAGGCACACGCTCCAAACGGGCACTGCACTAGTACAAGCTAATGAGGCTACACACTGACTCTCACACACACACACACACACACACACACACACACACACACACACACACACACACACACACACACACACACAATAATACTCCATCTCATGCCATGGCGGTGTAAAGTGTGCAGCCCTGAAGATGTTTCCCTTCCTGCTGACAGCACCACACTGAAGCTCGAGCTGTCTCGTTAGAGGTAATTATGGGAAATAATAATATGCTTTAACAACTGGCCAAACGCACCAAAATTTACCACATTGGACTGCTGCCATGCTGAATAAAGATGCGCTCAGTGGTGCATGCTAACATGGCATCATTTATCTGACTTGATTCCTCATCTGCACAGCTGCTGCACAGAAATGCTTGTAACTCAAAATAGCAACATATGATGTCCTCTTTATAAATGTACAGTAGGCCTATACCAGCTGAGAGTTAGGGTTAGTAATACTAAAATAAGGTTTGAGCAGAATTCCAAGGTGTTTAAAATAAATTGTAAAAAGCCGCATATAGTACAGGGGAACAGAATGGGAGGATGAGAAAAAAGGACAGAGAGCAGAACAGCATTATGAGGACAAACAGGAGAGGGAGAGAGTACTGTGCTAACTGTGTAAAAGTGGCTGACACTGCTTGCAAAAAAGGAAAAGGCTGCTAAAAGAGACTGAATTTGAGGTATAGAAAGATGGTAATACTTGAAATTAATTTGTGCACTTCTTAAAGGATGTTCTTTGTTGTTTCTCAGTTGCATTAGACTTCCCACCTGTAGGAGGAAAAGAGGATGAGGTAGAGACAGATGACAACTGTATCTATATTTAAGGTTGGAAGAGAGATAATGTTGACTATACCTGGTGATCAAGTGCCCGAATGAGCATGCGCCAAACAAGGCTTAAACAAATTTGTAATGAAACAATTGCATGAGTAAAACAAAAAAGTTTTCAGAAGTGTGGAAGTGGAGCGGCATGTCGACCTCTGTTTGGAATTCCTGCGTGCGTGTTCATCTTTCCTTTAGTCATCATCACCCATAAAGCAGATGAGGCAGAGCCCGAAATGACTGGAGGGGACACGAAGTTGACGGCATTACGCACTACCCACTCACCATAGACAGGTGGCTGTCATCATCACCGCGCACGGATAGGACAGGGAACACGCAGAGGACACGCGCGAGATGTTTGGTATAAGAATACAGCTGAGCGCAGAGAGGGGGGGAGAGAGTGGCATCCAAAGTGACTTTTGAGGTGACAGTCGACTCGGACACAAGGAGACAGACACATCGAGTGTGTGCGCGTGCGAGAGAGAGAGAGAGAGAGAGAGAGAGAGAGAGAGAGAGAGAGAGAAATCACCAGCAGTCTGACAAAGCTGCACGTTCCCTCGAAGTTTGACATCCCCAGCGGGCTACAGACGGAGTTGTGCTCCGCCGCTGCCATGGAGCCTCGGAAGTGCGCTGGATCTGTATTGATTGGAGTTTACCTGTGGGCGACATTCTGCTGTCAAGGTGGGTACACTGATGGAGCCTTCACTCTGTTTTCTGTATGTCAAAAGATGCAAAAAAAAAACAAGAAAAGAAAAGATGCAGCCAAGCACCTTCTTTTTTTTTTGTAATTTGAGAGTCATTTTTCATTTCGGCTTAGTTCGGCTGTTCACTGCACATCTGGCGTGACATGAGCATATATCCACTGAAAAAGAGTTGTCCGTAAAATAGATCCTTTTGTTAGAAATATTATATAGAAAAATAAATTATATTATTTATTCAGAAAGGGAGAGCTCAAAGCGACCTAATCAGCTTACATCCAACAGTATATATTTGAGTTAGAGTATGGTAAGGCTGCTGAATCCATTAAGATCACGCCAGTTTAATACATTGCTGTATTGCTACATTTGCAAGCGTGTACCGCGTGCATCAGCGTGTGTTCGAGCGAGCACGCGGAGTGAGCCTTCTTTAATAGTCCGACAACATCTGGCCCAGAATAAGGAGGGCGTCCCGGCGATGATGCACGAAACCCATCGGGGCGTTCATCCCCTTCTGTGTAATCTGCAGCTAAAGGATTGTTAACTGCGTGACTATATTGGAGCAGAGCCACAGGACCCCCAGAGGAGTTTAAACCTCTGTAATATGTTTGAATCCCTGGTTTACTGACCTATTCTGTAGATGGATATTTTTTCTTTAATACACTTCTTAATCATGCTATCTTTTTTTCATGATTGGACCTGCTTTTTCGGCCCATTTGCTCTGGCTGACTGGCACATCACATATCCTTTGTTTCTTTACCTTTAAGCTCCAACATGCACACAGGTGAGGATATAAGTAAGGAGGCTCCTCTCTGAGTATGTGGCCTGGCCTCACATATTCTCCCAATAGAAGTAACTCAGTAAACAGGTGCCCAGCATACGGTGTAATGGCTAGAGTAGCCTGCCTGGTTGTTCCTTGACAACATGTCACTCTGCTAAATAAATTCAAGAGCAGTTGCACAGACACCAAAATTAATGAAGTCCTCATAAGATCCCTAATCATCATCTGTCAGCATATTTGATCCTTCAGGGAAAACGACTGGAGTGCAGTACCAAGTACATCTTTTGTACCACTAGACATTTTCTTTGACATTTAGAGGACTTAAGTTCTTCCATAAGTACAAGGTGGCACATTCCCTGTGCGTCAAATGCAGTCTGGATACAGTTTGGCAGTTGCTCACTGAACATGTGATTATATAAATCTGTTGTTGGCTTGCAGATGTTTTCAACAGTGGTTGCTAAATGAGAGTTTTTACTATTCACACCGCTCGTACAGGAGCTTTGGACCGCTGGTAGGAGGAGGTTTTCAGGCCGTGGCAGAGGGGAATACTGGTGTAGAGCGGAGAGAGTGACTGAGAAAGAGGCTGACAAGAGCAAATTTTGGAATGGCTTTTAGTCGTTGGCGAAAGCTTCGCAAATAAAGGGCTGCTATAAAAGGATGCAATAGAAGGCTGTAAGATGGCGATCTGGCCTTCTTGCTTTTGGACTAGTAAGTAATATTAGCTACTATGTCTTGTCGTTGCAATTTCTTGATGTTTGGCTGTGCTAGCAACGTTGTCGAATCGCTACTTTTTTTTAAAAATCACAAACAGCATTGTATAAGTAAAATGCACAAAACTGTAGGGGTGAAACATCGCAAAAAACAAAACAATGTTATGCAATGTTGCTTGGTGCATTCAAGTCCACCTCGTACACTCTGAAAACTGCTGAAAAAAGGTTTTAACTGAAAATTGAATTGAATCGTGACCTTAAAATCAAAAGTGAAATCAAATTGTAGATTTGGAAAATCGTGACACCCCCATGCGGTACATTACCTCCTCAGCACCAAACGGGATACAGACAAAGCTAGTGAACATAGTGGATCATTTAGGAGCTAACGAGTCAGATATTTCCTTCAGGAGTTGGTGGAGACCAAAAACAGAGATAAAAGGAGAGGGAATACTGAACTCATCAAGTGGCCAGAAACATGACTTCAAATGAATAATAATGTTGCTCTGTGCCTGCTGGATGTGTTTTGCAACAGGTAAGGGACATTTTTTCAAAAAAACAAATAATGCTGTACCACAGCATAAATATAAAATTTGTGTATATTTAAGGTAAATTTGTAGGCAGGAAAACTTGCACTGTGCATGAGCCTACTCTGCATTTAAGAATGATGTTTATGTGTACACTGAAATGATGAAAACAGACATTCCACATGCAATCAAAGTGACCTTGTTTGATATTCTTGAGGAAAATAAGTCAAGCCAATAATATTCTTCTTTGCATCTCAGATTCTGGATATGTATTGATCTCATACAGATATGTGTGAACCAGCTGCTTTAATGTGATTGATTTTAAACTTGGCAAAGTTTCCTCAATGTTCAGACTGTCTGTTAATCAATATTTAATATGTCTCTGTGGTGGGATAGTTGTTGTGAGTGTTCTTGAGTTGAAAGTTATCTTATTTCTGGTAAATTCCTTTATCAGATTGCAGCTTAGACTCTACGGGTACATTCCTATAGCTATGCATTGGAAGAAGAAACATTCAAGATGAACACTATAATAACACATCTAATATGATATAGAATATGAACAAAATATAGTTGCACCAGCAACATTAAGGTGAAAAATGACAGAAACATCCGTCAAGCAAAATTCAATTATGCATAAGCCAACATGTAGATATGCAGAGCTAAGACAACAATATGTTAAAAGCACTGTAAAATGCACTGCATACTGCAAATACACTTTACAAGATGTATAAAATGAAAACTGTGTCAGGGGCTTTGTGCTTCATCCCATCAGCTGCTAGCCTGGTATTAACCCATAGTAAATATTGACAGCAAGTTGTCTCTCGTTTTCATTGCGTTCACTCGAATGATCGTGGTGACAATGGGCAATCGTGTATTATAAAATTGTCTTTTATTTATTGTGTATTTACAGTATTTTTCTTCATGTGCTATTTTTGACTAACTGTCTGGAAACCAAACTGCCTCTTGGGGACATTAAACATTGATTCTACTCTGGCATTGTCCTTCTAATGTCTATAGTGTAAAGTTAATATCGCTGCGAGCAGCAAGCTGTTAGGGGTTTCCTTCTGGCCCTTGAAAGCTCCAATATGGTGCACACTAAAATGGGAAAAGCCCAGATAAGGATTTTGCTTAGAGGTATAAAACTTTGTATATTCTTCTATACAGTAGCTGCTTTCTACTAACCTGCAGGAAAGCTATTGGTAGGCTATGTTACATATTAGGACTTTAGATCATGCAGTGTGTGTGTGTGTGTGTGTGTGTGTGTGTGTGTGTGTGTGTGTGTGAGCTGTGGTCAGCCAATCAAAATAGTTCACGTGTAATAATATTTAATGTTGGTAAAGTGTTAAGTGTTTGTCTTACAGCAGTGTCTTAGTGCTCCAGGATTTACTGGCTCCATGGTTCTCCTACTGGCAGTATACATTGTTAACTTGTCGATGCGTTACTACACTAATTACACTAATTGATTTTAGCCTATAGGGAACATCATTGATGCAAATAAGTCATTCCTCTAGAAACAGAGATATTGTGTAAATAAGTAATAAATAAGCACTGTATGTGTCTTGTGAATAAACAAATTACAGTATGTATAAGCAGGATATGTATCAGATGTAAATATCACATATACATATTACATCACATATTTAGAGATTGTGGACCTTTTTCCAATTTAAATGTTTGTTTTTATTTTACTCTGAAAATGAACCAAAGAAGCACTCCATCCATTTTTAACATCAGTTGGTACTGGTCATGGTTAGTACCACTCGGCCTGTGAAAACAGTACACTACAGTATACATAATGGCCCTCATTTATCAACCTAACGTAGAAACCAGCGCAGATGATCGCAGAAATCATTTTATGACAAGCTTCATGAGTGATTCATGAAACGTTCGTATCACACCAATCAGAGTGTAAGAATGGTCGTACATTGATAAATGCAGCGGCTGGAAACGATCATAATTTAAATATCACGCCCCAATATATTCTCGGTTTTGAGGCCTCGCCCCTACAATTTACGACATGGCGAGACGTAATCCGGCTGAGAAGCGACACATTTCAGAGGAGGAGATTGAAACCCTGATATCTCAGGTTCATTTGTACTAACATGTGTACTTTTGGCAACCTGAAAACTGGTATTAAAAGCTGTAGAAAGAATGTGGGATGAAAAGAGATCACTGATGCGGTCAACATTGTTGCCGTAGTAAATCAGAATCAGCTGAAGTTTATTTAATTTATACACCCTTGACATATGTATGCTATAGTCCTTATAGTAATATACAGGCTTATATTGCAATCTCTTAGGCCTACATCTAGGTGTACTTATATTTAAATAAACACACGGTAGCAGAGTTTATGCATTCTCCATTATTTTACTCACGTTTTTTTCATGAGTCAGAACGAGGCAACAGCTGAGGGAGAGGGCATGTCCTCCGCCCCCCCGTGCTAGACCACCACCCCGACCCTGTCTCCTGACAGCAGAGGGGCTGGAAAAGCAAGCCGAAATAACTCGGTCAATAGCAGAAATACGTCATTCGCTTGTGGCCATTAATGACACTTTAAAGGGGTGATAGAATGCAAAACCGATTTTACCCTGTCATAGTTGAATAACGACAGTTTGGTGGGTAAATAGGACATACGTAGAAGCTCAAAATCCCACTGACACCCCTTTACTATGAAAATCTCATATTTTGAAACTGCCGCTGAAAACGGGCGAATCCCAACAAAGCTGAGTTGCTTGCGCAAGCATCTCAAAATCCGGAACCTTAAGAGAACAGTCACGCCCCAACATTTACATAGGCTACACAACTGACCTGAGATCAGGTAGTTTTCTGAATCTAGCTAGGTCACGCAGATCTCTGCTATTCCATTACAAAATTCACTTCTGAAACTTTTTTATGCGAGAAATCGACCATATAAAGCTCTAATATGGGCCGCTTTACGAAAATGGATGGCTAATTGCAAATTTTCTCCGACTGTGTGTCGGAGTTTAGTGCTGGTGTTGGTGCTGCCTGGGTTGCTACATCGCCGCCCTGACCGCAGTGTCAGCGAGCTTGTTACGCCCGCAATCTTTTACCGCAGCCCGCAGGTTCCAGTTAATCTTATTATGGGTATGTGTGTTGAGTTATTTAAACAAACAATCGGGAAAATAAACGCCTTTTGTCCGCGAGTCTCATTGATAGAGCCGCGGTGAGATGGAGTCCATCAATGAGAGCTAGCTAGCCTCCTCCTAACTCTGACATTCACAAAAATACATTCAATTGAAATCCGAAATCGGACAAGTGTTAGCTAAGCTTTGTAAGACCTTGAGGAACCTATAATATTCATGCCGTGACGAAATTCAAACTGTAAATATACTTTAGTTATGCGAAAGTGAGCAAGCTGCGGTATTTCCCCATTGTAATGAATGGGACATATAGCAAGCAGCTGCTCGTCCTACAAAGACGCCTTGCGTTCATAAAAATGCCTTAAAATCAAATCGGACACAACAGTTAGCTTTATAAGACATTGGGGAATGAGTTGTATAAGTGGCGTGACGAAATTCAAACAGTAAATATAATTTAGTTATGGCGAAAGTGTAGCTAGCTAGCTGCGGTATTTCCCCATTGTAATGAATGGGACATATAGCAAGCAGCTGCTTGTCCTACAAAGACGCCTCGCGTTCATAAAAATGCCTTAAAATCAAATCGGACACAACGGTTAGCTTTATAAGACATTGGGGAATGTGTTCTATAAGTGGCGTGACGAAATTCAAACAGTAAATATAATTTAGTTATGGCGAAAGTGTAGCTAGCTAGCTGCGGTATTTCCCCATTGTAATGAATGGGACATATAGCAAGCAGCTGCTTGTCCTACAAAGACGCCTCGCGTTCATAAAAATGCCTTAAAATCAAATCGGACACAACGGTTAGCTTTATAAGACATTGGGGAATGAGTTGTATAAGTGGCGTGACGAAATTCAAACAGTAAATATAATTTAGTTATGGCGAAAGTGTAGCTAGCTAGCTGCGGTATTTCCCCATTGTAATGAATGGGACATATAGCAAGCAGCTGCTTGTCCTACAAAGACGCCTCGCGTTCATAAAAATGCCTTAAAATCAAATCGGACACAACGGTTAGCTTTATAAGACATTGGGGAATGTGTTCTATAAGTGGCGTGACGAAATTCAAACAGTAAATATAATTTAGTTATGGCGAAAGTGTAGCTAGCTAGCTGCGGTATTTCCCCACTGTAATGAGTGGGACATATAGCAAGCAGCTGCTTGTCCTACAAAGACGCCTCGCGTTCATAAAAATGCCTTAAAATCAAATCGGACACAACGGTTAGCTTTATAAGACATTGGGACATTCAAAACCGTAAATGTATTATTTATAGATATAGTTATGCCGGCAGCTGGCCGCGGAGCCCCGTATGCAGTATCCACAAAGGGTGACTTTGCCCTGGGTATGGAGCCCAGCAGGCTGCCGCGTTTCTCGTCAGACTGTGTGGAGCTCCTAAAGTCCGACACGTCTTACCAAATTTGCAATTAGCCATCAATTTTTTGTAAACGGCCCATATTTGAGCTTTATATAGTTGATTTCTCGCTTAAAAAAGTCTCAGAAGTGAATTTGGTAATGAAACATTGCAGTGTCTGGAATATGAGATTCTGTCGCTTCTCTAATGTATGTGTATTGGGGATTCGCTCAACCAATCAGCGCGCGTCTCTAATGTCTGCGTATGGCAAGTCGCTCAACCAATCACCGCGCAGCTCATCTAAATATTCATGACCATACCATATTTGGAAGAAAAGCTCTTGTTACAAATAGGACCAAAACACAGGGATGCATAAGGGCCAGTAAAATATCAACCAGGCCATTTTCAGCCCAACCAATGTTACATACCCCATTAGGAGACCATAAGGAACAGTGTGAAATACCCTATATAATCATTCTATCACCCCTTTAAAAGAGAAACGAAAACCTGAAGAACAAATAAAAATGTTGTGCATCGTCATGGTTCCTGTATTGAGTATCATTGCCAAACATAACACTATACCTTTTAAAAGTGAGGAATAATATCCTGTCTCCTTCGTATAGCCTCCAGTTGGGGCCGTGCTGGACACTGCTCTCTGGACATCGGGTCATCTGGCTCCATCACTACATTTATGGCACCGTGTTTTCCTGCGAGATGTTGTGCAGAACCCCACAGGCTAAAACAATGTTGCAGACTTTTTCCGCCGTGTATAGTAGGGTGCTGATGCAAGACAGAGCCATTTGCCGATGGAGCGCTCCACTGTGGCACGTGCGCGTACGTGTGCACTGTTGTACCGACGCATAGAGGTCTTCTAAAAAAGCCGATCAATAAGTGATCAACTGATGACTTCTCCTTCTCCTGTTAAACTGATTATATGCTGCGCCGCAAGTCCACACTGACTCGAAAACGTGCGTACACGAGTTCAGACCAGACGTGAGATTTTATCGCAGCCTACGCTCACGTTCAAATTGATAAATGACGAGCTTTGCATAGGAATCGGCGTACGCCCATACTACGCCTGTTTTGGGTCGTACACATGTTTCGTAAATGAGGGCCAATGTCTCTGGAGAAAATAACTGTGATGAAGTGATGGAACTTATAATAAACTTAGTACAAAAAGTAAGGAAATTTGTGTTGGGTAGATTATTTCTCTGTGGTAACAATGCTTTTTGGCAATGCATCTTATACCGTTGGAAAGCCTGTTTAGTTCCCTTTCAAATGGTGCACCATTTGTAAGGAACATGCATTTGTGGAATGAGCAGCAGCGCTGAGTATGTGGGTTGCGCCCATAAAAAATTTGCCAAATCTTCTCTGCCAATGCCAAACAGCTTAGTCTGCCATTGACCCGTTTGGTGTTTGGTGGATTGCCAAACAGGTTATTTTGCTGACCACCTTTATGGAAGTGACATAGTCAATTGCTACCCCTTTAGGACATGAGATTGCTGTAATAACATTGTGTGATTATTCCTAAATTGTATTAAATCAAATAGATCCACAAAGCAAAAAGGGCACCTTTGAATTTCTGTGAAATGTTCCCATGAGATTTGGATTTATGCCTGGGAATACTTCAGGTCAAACCTGTGGCAGGTTTTGTCTCAATGAATTGTTATTTGTCATTTCCTGTGACATGAAAAATGAGCACACCATGGATACTAAGTCTGTAAAAATAATTTTAAAGGCAGCAAATGAATGAGTCAAAGTGAATTGCCTGTGTGTCTATTGATGCAGCAATAAACACCCTTTTTATTTCTGTACAACACAACTGAGCTTTAATGACTGAGAAAGTTGTGATGGAAGAGAAGAAAGGGGGGGGGAGGAAGGGAAAGAAGGGGGAAAGGGAGGAAATATAAAATAGAGGAAGGCTTTCGGGGGAGGTTTGGGGTGTGTTTTTTTTTGTTTGTTTGTTTTTTTTTGCCTGCTCATGGAGCAAATCAGTAAGCGCTGGGTGTATTGCAGAAAATTGAAAGAACATTTGCTATTCTGGGAGATGCAACATAGGATTGAAGTGGTATTATGGGTTGGCCGTGGAAGACTGGAGCAGGATTTCTTCATGTCAGAGGTCAACCCTAAAAAATCCTGTTCCCATACAACGAAACTGCATTCTAAATTACATTTCAAGGGAAATGTATTTTCCGGCGCACATTGTGAAACGGTCACTGTTTTGAACACATGGTGAACGTGAATTGAAACAAAACTATTTGGTTAGGTTTGGAAAAAGATGAGAGTTTGGGTTAAAATAAGTATGCGTTATAACACCCTTTGGAAATAAAAAATGTACTCAGAGGTACCACACTAACTCGCATTTGCAATTTGGTCTGGCCGAGTCGGGCTAGATTTCAGTGATTTTTCTAGCAACAATGCCAATCATTTGAAGGTCGCATTTGTGTTTGTGATATTTCCACTGCTCTCGTTGTCCTACATTTTAACAAATTAAATATATAAATATTTTACTGATGTTTTATAGACAAAATGATTCATTGAGAAACCAATCGTCAGACGAATCAATAATAAAGATAATTGTTAGTTGCAGCGTGACATTACCTTCACTTCCTTCCCTTAACCAAAACATTGTGATGTATTCATTTTGCAGTTATTATGTAGTCGTGCTTTGAGCATTATGTTGATTTTTAGCACAGTCCTGCTCTTCACAACCGCATCCTCCTTTAGAACAATTAAGATAAGATAAAATAAGAGTTTATAGATCCCCAGAGGGGAAATCCACATCCAGCAGCATAATAAATAGTCTTAAGAGTAAGGAAACAGATAAAAATCTATTTAAAATGAATACATTTAACAAAATAAGAAATGAAGAAAACCAATATACATTATATACAATACATTCCAATGCTTATACTCAAATAGTGCAACTCCACAGGCCATATTATTGGTATTCAAACCATCCTCTAAAATCACAGCTTAACAATCATGGAAAAGTGAGTACATCAATGAAATCTGAGAATCTATACATTTGGACTAGATAGGAGTGGAGAATTTAGTTCATTGATTGAGCCATTAGCGGCTGCTATACACACTAGACTCAAAGGAGAGGAGGTGTGAAAGCAGGAGTGAAGAAGTAAGATACCTTTTTTTCCTGTTAACATTCTCTACACTGCAGTAGTGCCCTCAGAGCCACACAACATAATGCAACAGTAATCTAGTCTTCCTTAAGACTCTTGTGAGCTAACGGGTCACACTGTCAGCCAAGTGTAGTAGACTGGCTTATCCCTCACAGCAATCTTGTAACAACACTTTTTCTAGCAGTCTTTCGTGAACACAGACAAGTTGAGGCTTTCTCTTCATTCATTTCAAGGGATCATCTAATTGACTGTCAATCTGTCTGTCCCTCGATTCATCCGTATGCTATCATATGCTCTCATTGTAACAAAAACAGGGTTAGGAAATAGCTAATTTCGCACTTGCCAACTCCATCGTGGAGATTTAGAACATACTGAGTCTGGCACAAAACCCTGTATCGAGGCACGCAGGGCCCAAATAAACATAATTGTTACATGAATCGTATCTAACTGAGTCCAAGCCACAATTAAAATAAGACAGACTATGACGGGTTTCCCCTACTAATGTTTTCACAAGGTATAGGGCTGGTTAAAGGCTTTCAGATTAAAGCGCTGCCATTTTAACGGCATTGTTTTTTTTTATTTTAGATACACACCACAATACATGGCTTGACCTTGCAAAAAATATAGAAGCAGCTGTAAGTGCTTATTGATCCACACAACATACACCTTTAGTATTTCAAAAATACTAAAGGTTTAATGTGACATGTAAAAAAACCAAAAACATATCCTCAAAACCAAAACAAGAGGCTACATGTTATGCACATAGAAAGATCATGTTACAGCGCCCCCTCTGTGGCTGTTAAAAGCACTGTGACATCTAGTATTTTCTTGAGATTGATTATGTACATTGGTCAAATGGAAAGCTGGTTTCTTTGCTGTAAGTTTGTCAAATTATATTGATTTGTACTGCTTTTTCTTAGATTAATATATAACATAATAGAATAATGATAATAATAATAATATTTGATTCTATTTTCGATTTGGAGTAAAGATACCAACAGCCAGTATTTTGTGTTTATAACTAAAGTCTTTAAAGAATCACTTAACACCAGGCAGAAAAGCAGTTCTTCACTGCTCTCCTGGTTAAAGGTTTCAGGTCTGTTTCACCTCTGATCTCATCACTGATGGGTGTGGTTAGAAGTGTGCTCTGTTGCACCTGTAACCACACCCAGCAGCAGTGTTGTGGTGTACTGACACACCCTGAAGTATACTTGTACACCACAACAGCAAGGTGAGAAGTCAAACTGCTGGAGGTCAGCAATAATAAGATGGCGTGTTAAGCTACACTTTAAATTTCAAAGTGTCAATGTATATTTTGCGTACATTAAAAGGCACTGAGTGCCATTTCTTTTCATCGAAATTTTAAATAAAGGGCCTATCATTCCCATATATTAACATATACCGTACAGTACATGCAAAGGAATGCACTATTACGACCTTAATAAGCCTGTGTAAATACAAACATACAGCATATATTCAAAAGAAGGGGGCAAACAGAGAGAATAAGTAAGAGAGACATTACATTACACACTACTGAACTACTCACATAAAGCATCACATATGGGACACTGTAGGGTAAACATGCAGCCCTCAGGGAGCAACCCAGATGCAGCCCAGTCTAATAACACAGATGCACAGACACACTCCCTGAGGAGGCACTGGATAAGCCATCACAACTAATTAATAACATGCTGTATGTACCTGTGCAGTCTACTGTACCTGTTAGTGGCTCAGTCTGTCCAAGGAGGTTTAAGAGATGTTGTCTCTCTTCCTGAAGTAATACTACTACTACTACTACTACTACTACTACTAATAATAATAATAATAATAATAATAATAATAATAATAATAATAATAATAATACTTTATTTATACAGAACTTTTCAAAACAAAGTGCTTTATTTTGTTGAGCCAGAATTAAAACATTTCAGGACTGCAATGAGGGAAATTAAATCAGATAATTAAAACAATGCAAAAATAAAATAGAATTGAATACCCAATAATAATAAGATGAAAAACAATAACAGTGTGCTTGCATTAATACACAAGCTATTTAAAGTGATTTAAAAGATGTCAGTGATTCTGCAGCCTTAGCTGTTCAGGCAGGGAGTTCCAGAGCTGAGGGGGCCCTGACTGCAAAAGCCAGTCACATTTAGTCTTGAGCCGGGACTTAGGAAAAGCCAGCAGAGCCCTGCTTGAGGATCTGAGGCTGCACTGTGGCCAGACTAGGCGTCAGAATGAAGTGACTGAGGGGGCTGTTACAAATTGTGAGGGGGAAATGTTTTCATAAAATAAAATTAATTGATTTGCAATAGCCTCATGAAGACTTAAGAACAACAACAACATAAGGCTACTGTTTCAAAATCAGAGAATACATTTCTTAATTAGAGCACTCACATAAGAACGTAGCACCACAAATCTTTTTTGCACTTAAAGATTCTCTGTCAAAAGCAGCAGGGGGAGGTGCATATAACAGCAGTTTGTGGCTTGCAGCTCTCTCACAGGCGATTTGTTAACATTAGTTGTTGATCTACAGTAAATGTTCTTCCAGCTTTTTTTATCATGTCGTTTCGTGTGTGTGTGTGTGTGTGTGTGTGTGTGTGTGTGTGTGTGTGTGTGTGTGTGTGTGTGTGTGTGTGTGTGTGTGTGTGTGTGTGTGTGTGTGTGTGTGTGCATGTACCTCCTACACACAACTAACAGTGGTCTTGAAACAACAGCCAAGCCAGTGGTTCCGAAACCTTTTCTGCAGAGGCCCCCTTTTGTAGATAACATTTTTTATAGGTAATCTTTAAACCTAAAACTTACTGGTAAGTGACAACATGGCATCATGACTTTGCGTAAACATAAACAAACATTTCTTAAGCCAAGTGGCGTGTTAACTGTACGCAATTTGAGCTATCAGTGTGGATGTCTACGCTCTAAACATACATGCCACGTGGCGTGCTATCGCAAGAAAAGAAAGCGACGGTTGAGTTTAGCAAACGTCACATGCGGGTTCGGTTTAGGAAAAGAAGAAAGCGACAGTTGAGTTTAGGAAACGTGACACGCGGGACACGATCCCCGCTCTCCTGGGAGAAAGTCCTGTGTTTTACCCATCCTCCACCCCAACAAACCTCCCTATGAGGATTTTCGCCCTTTCATAATACTCGCTACGGCGTAAATTCCCATGCAATCGCAATGTAATGCAAGTCAATGGAGGCCAAACGGCGTTGATAAACACTCTAAAAAGCCAGTATGTGTCTTTATAACATGCCAATAATGGCATACGAACTGGCGTGTCATACATACGCCATTTCATGAGATCAGTCTGTAAGTGAAGAGAGGTCAAAACACAGCTGACATGATCTTGTCTTCTAGTGTAAAGCTGAGCAGCTGTGCTTTGTACCAGCTAAAGGCGTGAGATCATTGTTTGGCTTAACCCTGAATACAGTGCATTGCAATAATGTAACCGAGATGATATAAAAGCATGAATCACCTTTTCGAGAGGTCGAGAGAGAAAAGACCTGATGCTCCCTCAGCTGATAAAAACACAATTGTCAAATATTGCAGCATGTTTCTGTCTGCAGGTTTGACTGATTTGTAGAAAGGGAGCCAAGATGTTTTTGAAAATTTGGAGAACCACAACTACTTTTTTCAGATTTGTTTCATTCAGCTGGAGAAAAAGGGAGATCGAGCATTTGATTTCTGACAAGATAACTGATGTGATTCTTCAGAAAGAAGGAAGTACTCTGCTTGAACCCTACAAAACAAACTTACTGTACTTGAGGGTACCATCTTCTGTCTCACGGGCAGGAGGTACAGAATGTTTTCTGCAGAGTTTTGCTACTTAAAAGACAAGAAAATTGATTGTAGAAAAGTGATCTGCTATTTGTTGCAAACAGTGGAAACACTTAGGTAGGAATAGGGGATTGACTTAATTAAATGTAGGCTACTATTATAGATTGTGTATCCCAGTAGAACTGCAAAGAATAATCCATTAATCGGTTTGCTAATTAATCAACTATTAAATGAATTGCCAACTATTTTGATAATCGATTAAGCAGCTTTATTAATGTTTTATGAAAAAAGGAAGAATTCTCGGATTCCAGATTCTTAAATGGGAATATTTACTCCTTTAATATCTTTATGTTTTGGACAAAACAAGACCGTTAAGGGCGTCATCTTGGGCTTTGGGAAACACTGATAGACATTTGTCAACATTTCTTGACATTTCATAGACCAAACAACTAACTGATGAATCGAGAAAATAATCGACAGATTAATAGGCTATGAAAATAATCGTTAGTTGCTGCCCTATATCCCAGGTTGCTACCAATTCAGGGATCAGTGTTTATTCTTAGAGTGACTCTGTGACAGGGCTCTTTACTGTTAAGCCCAACTCTGTTCAGCTTGTTTTGGCTCTGCTTGCTCCACTCCATCGACTTTCAGCACTTTTGCTGGCTGCCACTCACACCCATTATGCAGATTCGCCGTCACGCCAAGATTTAGGGGTGCCCCATCCTGACACTCGCCAACAACCTCACACACAAATACAACGAGCTGTATTTGTTTATTTTTGCCTCATTAGCTAATTAGTCATCCACTCAGTCACTGTGGATGCAATCACGTCTTAGCTGTCACTCTGTGATTGCTGGAATGTGTTGAGACAACATCTAATTTGGACAAGGGTCACTGGGGAGATGCAGACTGAGACCTTTTCAGTTCTGGCTGAGATGAGACACTGAAGGATGAGGGAGTCTGGAGGTTTTGTAAATGTAGTGCTGTTGGCAACCCTGACAAGAAGCTTGTTCCTCCCAAGTTTCAGAGGGTGTGGGTGAGTAATTCAAAGCCACTGTGTTTAGAATTTGTATGTGATTATAGCATCTTTCAAATTATCCCCCCTATTTAGCATGTATAAGCAAAACTAACACACACTAAGTGTTTATCAATGTACAGTGCTTTTCAACAATTGAAGGTTCTTCTATGTAAGTTAAGTTAAAATAATTACAACTGTGTTTTACTACATTGTCACTTATCATCTGTTTATACACCATCCTTCACTTCACATAGGAAGTTTTTAAAAGGCATATCAATAAATGCTTATAATTGCTTACTACATTAAAGTGTATTATAAATCATTTACAGGTATTAAATGTTTATAGACTGCTTATAAATGTTGGGTAGTGTTACCATCAAAACTAAACAACTTGTGTTGTGGCACTTGCTGTTATGATTAACGCATTTGTTCTTCTTGTGAGGACAGTTTCTGATTTTTACCATAACTGCAAACAACTGCATTTAACTACTGTAATATACAGTATAGTGTTTAACAGTGTATAACACTGTTTTTAATGTGCTGGTTTTACTGTGTGGTTGAGTACCATGTAAAGCACTATATAAATTAAATGCATTATTATTATTATTATTATTATTATTATAAAGCAAGACTATATTATAGATCCCAGACGAACTTCAGCACCACGGATAGCGCCATGGATTTATCAATACACAGTACTGATGTTTCAGAGCCATGGTGGGGGCCATAGACTCTAACTTGCACAGACCTCAGTCAGATAAAGGACCAATGAGTCAGGCAGACTAGACTAACATATTCAACTAAACAACCCCTCTGCCCCTGCACTCTCTCTACTACTAGGGGATGGAGATGGGAGATGGGGGATGGAGGGTTAACAAGGGACATGCATTTTGGTCATTTTGCTAACACGGGGGATGGCATCCCCCCTCATATCACTTACTGCTTCCATGTAATGTTTTGTCTGCACATGTAATTCAGGAACCATGTCGAAGTGTCCTTGGGCAAGACACTGAACCCTGAATTGCTCCCGATGCTGCGCCATCGGTGTGCAAATGTGTGTGAATGTTTATCTGGTGACAGCTTGTATGGCAGCCTAGGCCACAGTGTATGCATATGTGTGTGAATGGTGCCTGTACTGTGTAAAATGATTTGAGTAGTCGTTTTGGCTCATTGTTCCTCCTCATTGAAACAATGTACATATTATGTTATAAGTCAATTCTACTCAACTGTTGTAATTATTATTATTTACTAAGTGTTTCACTTTTTGAGCTGTTTATTGTTTTGTTTAGTTATTTGTTTATTTTGATCATTTTCTTTCAGTTTGTCTGGTTTATAAGTTATGACTTGGTGCTATGGTGTGTTGCAATGTGATTTAATGTTGTCTATTAATGAGATGTGTGTGTGCACACCAGGAAGAATAACATCTGTTTTGATGAAGCTAATAGGGCCCCTAAAGGAATTGACTAGGATTTAGGGATGCAAAATCATTTTATTTGGGCTTTGAAATAATAAGAATAGGCTACAATACCAAATCATGTTTCAGGATTGTGTCAGGAGGTTGAAGATGTGAAGAAGTGTTTTTACAGAGGCATTGGTGAAAGACAAACAATGCTAGCGGCGTTGTGCCAAAGAGAAGAAATGCTACCTTCACGACGACTGGGTTTTAACTTTTGCATCAGGGACTGCGCTGTAATATTCCTTCCTATTAAAGATGGATGCCTCGTTGTTCAGTGTGAGACCTAATAAATACAGGGGAGACAAAAAGAAAGCACAGTCAACACAATTAACGTCCACTGAGTCCATAATGTGCTCATTACATTAACATAGCGTGACTTAATCATGATTTCTTGTGGGATTTGGTAAGCCATGAACAATGATGGAAATAATAGCACTGATTAGATCACAGGCATTAATATGTGTGGCAGAATATTTTGAGTATGTTTTATTAAAACTAATGGGTTGATTGAGTGTCTGTTGATGATGTTGACATTAGAATTTAAATGTGTCAGTTCTTCCACAAATGCTCCAATTTCTCTTTTTATACTTAGCATGTCATTCTTCCATTTTCTTCTCTCTCACCTGTTACTCTTCCCTTATACACCTGTAAGGCTATTATTCTTTATTCTTCATATCTCTTACATCCCACAACGAGTTCTATCCTTTACCTCTTGCCTCTCTTTAATCCGTCTAACTGATGCTTTTTTTCTATGCATCATCCTTCTGCCATTTACATTGTTTATCCTCTTTTCGCTCCAGTTTGCCATGGCGGTGTGTACCAGAGGAAGCTGTACCGAGACCTAATGGTAAACTACAGTCGTCTGGAAAGACCCGTGCAAAACGACTCTGCACCCATTGTTGTGGAACTCGGCCTCACGCTGCTACAAATCATTGACGTGGTGAGTGTGTGTGCCTGTGTGTGTTTTGGCAAGGCTAAGGTATGGAGTATGTTTGAAGAAAAAACGAGGACGGGTGTGGAATTCATTTGGAAACCAGCACAGAGACTGAGTTAAGAGAAAGTTAAGTTGAACTCTCTAATGTCAAACTTTTTGCATATTGGATGTTTTTCAGGATTTTTCAATTTGTGTGTTAAAGGTAAATTTGGAGTATGCAAATGCACACACCTCATGCTTACTATACTTTATCTTCCTCTGAACTAAAAACTGTTTTTCCACCAGTAGCAGCATCCAACCAAGTGAGACTTTACATCTTTGAAAGAGCAACTTCTTTGTTTCTCCCCTCCATCCTTTTTTATTCAGTTGCACCACAGGCCCTCAGTCTTTTCTTTCATTCAACAAGAAAATTGTATCTCAGTGTTGAGATTTCACATTCGCATTTTTGCCCGTTTTCTTTCCTAGCTGCTCCTGACTCTTCCCCTTAGTCTTTGAGTTTTTTTTCCATTCTCATCACAACTATTTTTATGTGTCTCCTATGAAGGAATAGTTCAGGATTTGGGGAAAAATGCTTATTTTCCTTACTTTTTTATGTTTCCTATAAGGTAACACAAGGCAACTTTATGTGTACAGCACATTTAATATATAGCGGTAATTCAAAGTGCTTTACCTTAGACATAGTCTCGCATTCCCAGACCTTCCTCCACTGCGCTGTCTGGCTAGTCCACACAGCATTCCGGGATGGGAGAAAAACGTGCTCTGGTTTATTGGCATTTCTTTAAAACAATCACAATCGTCTTGGGCGGCGCTAAGCACCGGACGGAGCCACTGTGCCGCTGCTAAATAAACTTGTTTTGGTGGAACATGTGTACGTTCAAAAGTTGTTTTAGTCGTGCAACAGAAAACTCAGATTGGTCAGATAGTCTAGCTAGCTGTCTGGATTTACCCTGCAGAGATCTGAGGAGCAGTTAACCATAGTCATCATGAATCCACCGGAGTTTAGAATTCCAACACAAAGAAAGAGGAAGGTAACAGACATCCGGCCAAAAAGAGTGACATCTGGCAGAATTTCTAGCGGCACCGGAGCAATCCCAGAAGTGGAACGTCATGGATATAGACTACCTTAGACATAGTGACAACAGACTTAAGGTCAAGAAAAGAAAAAAATTATATTAGATTATTTTCCCCGAGAGAAGATCAATACAGTTAGCTGCGCTTAGCAGAAAGACTGAAGTGTAAAAATGTCAAATTCCTGCAAGACGAAAATTCACTTTTTTGTCTGAACAGATCTTTAACCTCTGAGAAGTCATTGCACTCAGCCAAGAAATAGTCGGGTGCATAACTAAAAACCCTGACACGATGTTTTTATTAAAATGAAATACACTTAATTAAGTTAACTTTAGAAGAGTTGGTAGGAGCTTTTTTTAAACATTTGAACAGAACCCGACAAGCTGTTTCCAATCTTTCTGTTAAGTTAACTCGCAGCCTTTATATTTCCCATACATATATGATACAATATTCGCCTCTAACTCTCTATTCACTATCTCTTTAAACGCTTTCTGTACTCCCTCCAAGCCAAAACACAATACCAATGTTTCTTCTTCTTCATTTTCATTTTAAACATTTGAAGTTGTTTCTTAAGAGAAAAGCTATGTTTAAACATCAGTTCTTATTCTTATTCGCGTGTCCTACATTTTACACCCACAAACACCCACAAAGAGCTACCCAGAAACCCCATTTAGCTCACTGTGGCCACAATCCTCCCTATCTCTGTCGCTCTTCACTCGTTTTCATGTCAAAGCCTCGGCTCTTAAAACCACATTTTTGTGGTTTGGGTAGAGTTTCTGTCACATTTCATTGTATGGATTCTTCCTTCTGCGTTCACCATGTGCTTCATTGTGTGTTTTCTCCTGTTCTCCATCTCATGCACCTATCCTCTCTCCAACCCACACATAACCTCCTGCCTGTTAGCCCCACCACACAGCCGGAGCACTCATCCAAAAAACACAAGCCGACACCCAGTCACATCCCTGAGCCAGCCCTGTCACAAGACGTGTATGTCTTCTCAAGACAACTATATGGTGGTAAGAGCCATACGCAGGACTGTAATATAGGATTCCCATTTTATTATTAATATGGGCAAGTCTCCTGCAGCACATATAAAACTACATTTGAATGTATTCTTAGAGCTAGCAAACAACAGACTGGACACAAAGAAACAAGAGGCGAGGCTATCTTCAGAGACAACATATGGCGCTTTTGTAACACAATGTGACGAGGCCCGTTAGTGCTTTATTTTCATTTAAAATGTTAATTTGGTGAGAAGTTACAAATAGTGTGTTGTGCTTAAGTTATGGCTGATATTGTCGGTCTTTTAAAATTGAACTGGTCTCTTGTATTTGTAAAGCAATTTCATACATTAGCCATAAATCTATAGAGACCAAAAACAAACATTTATTTGTTGAAAACATGTTGAATATGATTGATAAGTGTGTGTGTGTTTGCTATTATTTTATCGCTAGTTGTTATTGTTGTAAATTGGCATGATACACAAACTGTGCATGAGTTTTCATACAGTATACAAACTCGTTCATGAGAATGCGTTGTGTTGTTAACTACATTGTTCGCTAACTCGATACATAATGGATAAGCCGGCAAGACCATATTCATTGTTTACTTTGCAGTTGTAAATAATGTAAAGCTGGTTGTTTGTGTGTGTTTGTGTGTGTGTGTGTGTGTGTGTGTGTGTGTAATGTGGCCTTTGATTCCTCCATCTGCTCTGGATAACTCTCTAACGGGGGAACTGGGGCAGGTCGATGCCCACAGATAACGACAGACAAGCGCAGGACTGGCCACCATCCAGTATGTGCCTTATGTAGCTTAGAAAGAAACCAAGGTTCAGTAATTAAGTACATGTCAGTACTCAAGCACTGTACTTTAGTACACATTTGAGGTACGTGTACTTTACTTGAGTATTTCACAGCGATGGAGTACTTGAGTCCTGGACTCAGACTTGATTTGCTTTTTTTTCACACTATCGTCATGGCTGAGCCGGCAAAAAAGAAGCAGATAGCTAGGAAAGCATTGTCGGAGGAACAGAGAAAGAGGAAACGGCAGACTGACCGAGCGAGCAGTCAGACACAAGTAAACATAGGAGCTGCCAAATATCTATTCTGAAGCTGTAAGGGGAGCTCTAGAGAGAAACCTGTGAGCAAAAAGTGAGAAAACAGCGAAGAAATGGCCAAAACTGCATAGCGCCTCTTTAACTCAACGCCAGAAAGCGAAAAAGCCTATTTCCCAAAATGTTTGCTTTAAGTGAAGGACCTGAATACTTCCTGCATCACTTCCAAAGTTACACATAGGGCATGGGTGGTCACCCCATAACCACAAGGTTGGCGGTTTAATCGCAGGCTCCTCCGGCATCATGTCAAAGTGTCCCTGAGCAAGACACTGAACCCCAAGTTGCTCCCCGTTGGCTTTCAGCTGTCCACTGCTTCTAATACCTAGTATGGGCTAAAATGCAGAAATAGAATTTCACTACATTGTAATGTGTGTATGTGACGAGTTATAATAAAGTTAGTTTTTTTACTAACAAAACACGCAAGTCTAGAAACAAAGAGAGAAAGGATGAAAGAAACACTTCACACAGTCAGAAACTTTCCTCCAGATCAATTTCCCTTTGCATAACGTAGTTGGCAGTTTTCTGGTTGTGTTTACATTTGATTCTTTCAGCCTTGAGAAAGAAAGTAAATGTAGAGAGACATTCTCCTTGTGCGCTTGCTAGAACACGCTGTGTTGCATCCACTCTCTGTTGTGGTGCAGCAGAAGATTCAACCGTATCCGTTGAACCATTTAAACATGACGGCATCCTGTTCATCCTGCATATCAACAATGCGCTGTTAAGGGTCTGTTTCTCAGGAACTTAAAGAAAATCGAAAGTGCAACCTATTAGAGAAAGCCTATAGAGGATTTAGCAATATGATTCTTGATTTCTTTTCTTCTTTTCATGTTTGTCTAATGAGTATCTTCTGAGATCTGAATTACTGATCCTCTGAACGGGACTGAAAGAAAATATGTAGGGATCCTGTTGTTCCCTACTGGGGATAAAGCACGGATGAAAAGCCATTTCTGGAACAATAAACATGGAGATTTAAAGTAAAGCACATGTTTTTGTTCTTGGCAATAGGATGTCAGATGAATTACAATACAATACAGTTGGAGATCTTTCATTGAATGCCAGTGTCTGTCCAAAACCAATCAGAGCAGATTTATGAGGAGCTTAAAGTGTTCATAGTGGGTGTGACAGGGCTGATAATACACCCTATTGCAGCTGAGCAAAATCCCACATAACAACACAAAAGCGAGGTCAGGCACAAAATAGAGCAAAAACACAACAACCTCGAAATCTCCGCGATTGCAAGCTTGATCGCACACACACACACACACACACACACACAAAAACTTACCTACCACAACCTAGATTTGTCAGTTCCGTAAATTCGGCTTAAAAATGTATCTGGAGCAACGAGTCATTAAGCTCAAATCTGCAAAAGTTAACCCTTGTGTTGTCTTCCCCCTCCGACCGTGCACTTGTCCTCTCAGGTCAAAATTGAAAATTAACACTTCTGTGACGCTTTTTTTCCCCCGTGATTTTGACACTTTTTCCTGATGTTTTTGTGCCTTTTTTTTTTTTTAACCCTTTTCCAATGTTTTTGTCGCTTTTTATTTTTACTGTTGACGCTTTTTTCCACTACCACCAGTACTGTATACACACCACGGGCACCAACTTATTACCACTATAGTGTTACACTTATTTTTTGGAAATTATGGTCAATAAACCTCGTTGGATTTTTAAATTATACCAAATTTGTTAGTCAAAAAAGCTGAAATTATGAATTATTTTGATTAACATGTATGTTGATGGATAATCAAAGACTGTCAGAATACTGTTTCATTTTTTTTTCAAATGCTATAAAATTGAATTAAACAACTCAAAATTCAGTGAAAGTAGTGATCATTAACTGTACTTGCGAACCTGGAACTATCCGTGTTATTTTCTTGGTAATTTGGTTGGAAAAGAAACCCTTTTTTTTTTGACCCCGAGGACAACAGTAGGGTTAAAGGTACCCTGGGAAGATTTTGACCACTAGTAGCACTATGGAGCAATGTTACTGAGCAAGCAGGTGAGCAAGCGTGATTCATCCTGCATTGGGTTTCACCCTATCCACTGATCAACAGCTGGTAGCGACAACATGCTACACATGTAGCACTGCGCCTGCAAAGGCGTCTTTGGGCCTCAAACATGTATTTAAATAAAATCATTTGAGTTTAGAAAGTTTAGAGAGCAAATGACTCTTTGGTGGAACTGCTAGCAACTCTTGGACATCTGAAATGTTTTTTTGGGAGGGTCACAAGACAAAAAGGTTAGAAACCATTGGTTTAATCAATTGCAATATATTTGATCTCATCTTATCTTTACCCGTTATCATTTTTTTTAATGTAAAATCTGAAAAGAACTACTAACTACAGCTGTGAAAATAAAGTGCAGTAAAAAGTATAATAGTTGCCTCCGAAACGTAGTGGAGTAGAAGTAAATACGGCACTTGAGTAAATTAACTTAGTTACTTTCCACTACTGGACGTCAAGGACACACACAGTGTGATGTGGTGAGAAACACTGAATGTAAACATAACTTTGTTGCAAAGGATACCTTTAACTGGATCAATTTCAGGCCTGTTTAGGTTCATCACGTTTAAGAACTCATCTTCAGATGTGAACGACCCCTGCTTTCCTGAGAGGCACAGACGGAGCAGTGCTCTTACACTTCATGAACATGCACTGAGAAATCACTGGGATCGTTTTTAGGTTTGGTTGAATAACTACAACAATGTAAACAATATATTAAATAGAAATGCAATTAAATACAAATCAATGCTTTTTACAAAGCTGAAATGATCCAAATGAGCACAAATGTTTGTAGTAAACTAATACTTGGCTTTAGATTTTTCAATTGTGCACTGGAATGTTTTTTGCAGGCATTCATTTGTCCAGAACTGTTTGTTACATCAATGAAGGTGAAATAAAAACATGACACACCTCAGTATAATGCATACAATGCAATACAGCTCAACATGGTCACAAACTGCAGCCTCCAAAATGAGCATGAAGTTAAATCAACACTTCTTTAAAATATATCCAACAAATATTGTCCATTATAACCTTCTTAGAATGTTTATTTTGCAGGACTGTTGAATTAGCCTGCATTAGTTTTAGCTAGGTGTACCTAATAAACTGGCAGTGGGGATGAGTGCTGATGACTGTTTCCAGTCTCCACTCGTGTCACCTTTATTTCTAGAACAAGCAGTTATGAATCACTTTAATAAGGATTTACAAATCAATCCTCCATATGAGATTATAAAACAGAGGTGGCTGAATGAAAAATGAGATCATCAGACTCAACACTCAGTGCAGTTCAAGAAAGGCTTATGCATGCTGATTTCATGTAATGGCATGTAATGGCAGCTGAAAATACGATGCACTGTGTTACCTTAAAGGACAATTCCGGCGCAAAATGAACCTAGGGGTTAATAACATATGTGAATGCTACTGTCTTTATAATCTATCTTTTTAATAAACTGTCTGTACACTGACAAAGTTCTCAATGCTTCGGTTTACATGTAGGGACCCTCATTATGCTAACGTGGAAGTGTGGTGCTATTTGGAGCCTTGTTAGTGGTGTAGAAATAGAGATTTCTTTTTACTTTACCCTCTGCCCTGAAGGCTAGCGTTATAAGCTAATCACTGGTTTGCGCTAGCTTGTTTCAAGCTAGAGACACATTCGATTAGCATGAAAACATATCCCAGGGAACGTTCGACTCGGTACACATATGTTATTAACCCCCTAGGTTCATTTTGCACCGGAATTGTCCTTTAATCAGGAACACCTTTTCTATTCACAGATAGACCATACTGGTGTTTTTATCCCATTAAAGTGATGGTTCGGAGTAATTTCACCCTAGGGTCCTTTGCACCACAACCTCGAGCCAAACACCCCCCCAGAAGCTTTTTTCACCTGGGTCTAACACTGGGAGAGTTAGCGTTATCAGCTGAATAGCTTAGTGCAGGCGCTAATGGATCCAAGAGTGTATCTTGTACATTACCCCACTAATAATGCCTGAAATGATACCAAACTTCTACAGTAGTACAAATAGGTTATGTACTCATAAAACGATGGATTGGAAAATTTGTAAGTACACCAGAAGTTTATTTAAATAACACTTGCCTGTTGGCTTCTGCTCTCTGCTGCTCTCTGTATCATTTGGGCATTATTAGTGGAGTAATGTACAAGATACACTCTTGGATCCATTAGCACCTGCACTAAGCTATTCAGCTGATAACGCTAACTCTCCCAATTTTCGATCCAGGTGAAAAAAGCTTCTGGGGGGGTGTTTGGCTCGAGGTCGTGGTGTAAAGGACCCTAGGGTGAAATTACTCTGAACCATCACTTTAACTACAAATTGTGCATTGTTTACATTACTGCCAAGCATTTTAAAAAGCGTTGATATGGCCCATCCCGCCCAAGTAAATGACTATGAAACCAGTTCTACAACTACTTTAAGGTGCAATTTAAGCACACTCCTCTGTGACTGTCTCTCAAAATAAGAACACGTTTTATTTGTCAGGTTACACCTCTGAAATGGTGTCCCTAGAGGAATTAGAAAGCAGCATGAAACAAGGGAGAACTGAATGAAAGTGTGTGATAAGAAAGAAAACTATACAGTAGATTAGGTCTGGTGGGTTGAAAAATAGAAAGAAATAAAGTGAGCAAATTGATTTCATGATTTGACCACAGATAACATTAAAAGAAAACATTTCAAAGGGTTGAACTTGCGGTGTTATTAAAGTGCCCATATTATGAAAAAATCACTTTTTCTGGGATTTGGGGGTGTTATTTTGTGTCTCTGGTGCTTCAACACGCATACAAACTTGGAAGAAAAACCATCCATGCTGTTCTGAGTGAGATACGGTTTCTGAATGTGTCCTGCCTTCAGTTTCCGGGTGATCTGGTCAAAATCGACACGAAAATTGAACCATGTAAACCTATTCTGGTACAACCTCAAAATACAATTATGAACCTGAAGATGAGCATAATATGGCCACTTTAAAGCTTGAGTCATGGGTAGAAGATAGTGTGATGAATCAAAGTAAAAAAAGGACTAATCTGTGAAGAAACAGAGACTAGAAGATGCTGTAGAGTATTTTTTCAGGGGTAAGAGGAAGGAAATACGTCAGACACAGAGTACCAGTGTGTTACAAGAAAGCAAAACTTGTCGCTGTCATGTAGGATTGTACAAAACAGACTCCATTCCCAGCTCAGAATTTTTTTTTGCTCTTATCCTTGTGGCTCTACTTCTGACCTCTTCCTATCTTTTTTCTCTTCGCTGTCTCATGAATTATCTCAGCCTCTGTCTCTTCTGATTCTCTCTCTGTCACTCTTGATTCCTTTTCTTTACTTTTTTCCATCCTTATATCTACGCTCCCCCCTTTTTTTTCTCTCTCTGGCCATTTGACCATGATGAGCTGACTCCCGGTAATATACTGTAAAATTCAGCTGGAGCCACTGAGTCGGTTTATTTCTGTTTTCATGACGTCGATAGAAATTTCTGTTAAGTCATGTCTTTAGAAGAAGAGCCACATCCTTTCTGCTCAGTGTCACCGTCAATTTCCTGTGCAAATTGCAGTTTGTCCTATTTTATTTATTTTTTATTATTTTTCTTTTTTTTTTTTAAATGTCAAAACATGACATGTTTCCTTACAAGAATCTTGTAAAAAGAAAAAAAGCTGAGTGCATCATTGTCATTCAGAAAGCACGCCAGCTCTGAGTTATCTGGGTTGCAGTTTGACTTCATTGCCAATCTGTTTAATAATCTCACCTCATGTTTAAACGCAGTATTTTTGTTCTCTCTCACCCTGCGGAATAATTTCCTTTCCTATCTGTCTACATCTGTCTACTCACTGCTGATTATTCTCTCTCTCCTCCCCTGTTCCCCCTCCAGGATGAAAAGAACCAGGTGATGATCACAAATGCCTGGCTGCAGCTGGTATGTCTCCTCTCCAAGCACTTTTCGTGTGATCAGTGTGTTATAATTGTCATTTGGTA
Organism: Perca fluviatilis; assembly: GCF_010015445.1. Lineage (NCBI taxonomy): Eukaryota > Metazoa > Chordata > Actinopteri > Perciformes > Percidae > Perca > Perca fluviatilis. Next base: position 40,831,994 of record NC_053112.1, on the reverse strand, counting down.
TATTTTTGGAAAGTGTGTGTGTGTGTGTGTGTGTGTGTGTGTGTGTGTGTGTGTGTGTGTGTGTGTGTGTGTGTGTGTGTGTGATGTTTGTGTCCTGTGGGCTCTGCCATTCATATTTTCTGTTGAAGACATAGAGTCAGACTAGAGCAGCCAGCGATAACCTTAAGTTTTGAACAGAAACTTTTTCCGTGACCAAAAAAAGCTTTTTTTTCACATTTCAGTGACAATCCAGGGCCTCATGTGACAATATAAAATATAAGCCTAAAAGTAGTGTCAAATGGCAAGTGTTCTATTCCTACAAAATAAAAAGCCAGTAGACATTAGGTTGTCAAAAATGATATTTTGTGGGTTATTTATTCTTTTATGATACTTAATAATAGCATGATAAATATTTATTGTCAGCATAAGGCTGTGTCACTGGATAATGAGGATAAATATATCTTAATAAGCCAGCAAATCAAAGATATTAATTCAAGACATTTCTCAGTCTGATACTGGGTTACCTAACTGCCTTTTTAAGCCTTAGTTGCTATTACGCCTGTAAACGTTCCGTTCTAGCACAATGATAGCGGTGCAGATTGATTACTCCAATTTTTGTTTTTATATTTCTACCTGGCAACCATTGATTTTGCTGGCTGAAATGAAAGTAATGCTTGCAGATTTTATCAGCAGTACTTTGCTAGTCAACATTAGCTCCATGAGTTGGTTGACAACACTGTCCCCGGCTGATTTCTTAATCTTTACAGCTGACTCATTTTAAAGCAAGAACGCCATAAAAGGGGTCTTATTAAATCACCACATAAATGAAGAAGTGCTTAAAGGCGACACGGAGGCTAAAACTCCATGTCCCAGGAAGTCACTATAAGACATGGCTTGTTCTTTTATTGCAGTGCAGAGCTAACTAGTGCTATAAGTATGGTAGTTATTCATTGATAACATAGCCCTGTTCGGCTGCTTAGCTTACGTACTTGTTCAAATCTTCAGTTTTAGCAGCTAGCGTTGGTGACGTAGTCATGCGACCGTAGTGTAGTTTGATTATAGCCTAGCGTCAGGTTTTTACTTATGGTGATTGCATTTACGCTTAAAAAAATATCATAAAAGGGGTGTACAAATGTAATTCAATTCAATTCAATTCAATTCAATTTCAATTCAATTCAATTCAATTCAATTCAATTCAATTTCAATTTCAATTCAATTCAATTTTATTTATAATATCAAATCATAACATAAGTTATCTCGAGACACTTTACAGATAGAGTAGGTCTAGACCACACTCTATAATTTACAAAGCCCCAACAATTCCAACAATTCCAGTAATTCCCTCAAGAGCAAGCAGTGCGACAGTGGTGAGGAAAAACTCCCTCTTGGGAAGAAACCTCGGACAGACCCAGGCTCTTGGTAGGCGGTGTCTGACGAGCCGGTTGGGGGTGTGATGAACAGTAAACATGTAAAGATTATGTTGCTGAACAAAACGGGTAAGTATCGTATAGCCTAATTTAATATTAACTAAGTTACTTAGCTCAGCTACAGCACATCTACCCTATTATGAAAAGAAGTATTGCATTACCATGCTTAGGGAATGTTATATCAGGCCAGTCAGGTATACCATTCTCATTACCACAGCAGCCCCAGTCAGAATAGCCCATCAAGGTTGAGTTGGCTGCTGACTGGCTTTGAAGTTATGAATTAATCTATATTCAGGAAGCCACCTATTTAATACGGGCATCCACTTTGGTGTAATGGCTTAAGGGTCTTTGCAGATGCAGCAGATTTTGAAGGAGACTCGAGAAGTACATTAATAGCTGACAGTCAGATGGAGAAGGGGCAGGCTCACCTTCGCTGCATCGTGGAGGATTTGAGGATTACAGATTTATCAGTCAATGAATGTCCCACATTGAAATGGATAGGATTTCATGGGATTTTTACTGTGAGAATTGTAATGAGCTTAACAAGTATTAGTACTAGTACAATGCCCGTTGAAAATGTGCCTGTTTGGAACGAGCCAATTGCTTGGCCTGTGGTATTGCTGCTTGTAGAATTCTTCAAAACCAAATTGTCCCCCAAAATTACTTACACTAATGTATTAGTGTTGTAAGTTAGCAGCAGACTTAATTAACTTGACCCACCCGTAGACACTGAAAAGTGTGGGGCCTTTTTTTCACCAACCTTATTCCAAACAACAGTCGCAATGTTCCTTTCAGCTATCCGCTCGTGCTCCAGGAAAGGGAAGAAAAGTAAGTTTGGTATATCTAGCAATCATGTAGCTAACTTTGGAAACAGGAAAAGAGTCAAAGGCTGTAACACCCCCCGCTGTTGTAAAGCGTTCTGCATGTGGCGTCTGCGTATGACATGCAGGTTTCCTTCCCCCCAAACACGCCCCCAAACACGGACACACACACATACAGATACGTCTCGCTTTATTAGATAGCTGGCTTAAATCCAGGGGTGATTTAGATGCGATTTAGTGTGTAATCGAGTGTTGTAAATATACTGTATATATATATATATATATATATATATATATATATATATATAACACAGTACAAATATATATATTTCTTTTAATTTACATGTAGTTACATGGAAACACACATGTAATCATCTATAAAACTTTATTATCTAATTATATCTCTGTTTTGACTAAGGAGACTTTGCAGTGGCAGCCAATTTATTGGGAGGTTACATGCACACTAAAGAGATGCACAAAAGTGCAAAAAATGTAATTATCTGCCCAACTATTTTGCCTGTTAATTCTCTTGGAAGTGTGATATTAACAGGCAACACATATATGTATATATGCATAATTGCATCCTACACCCTAAAACATATCATGCAGTCTCACATTCCTTTAATGAGAACCTAGTTGTTTCAAATAAGTGACGCTTTCTTAGAATTCTGTCTTGCAACTCTGAAACCTATTCTTAGACAGCTGTTACCTTACGAAGCTTAGTGTCCTCCTCATCTATTTCTGACATATTACGAAGTTACTGAGCTGTAATTTGTTCTGTTGGCTGTTAGTTGTGTTTTCCCAGCCAATGTGAGCAAGATGAAAGAAAGGCTCGGTAGCACCAAACTGCCAAGGCCCACAGATGACAAGGGTAGTGATTAAGCCATTAGCTGCGTGAGTGGTAACATATGTCGGCAGGCCCACTTTAGAAGGATGGCATTTCTTTGAAATGGTTCAACTCAGACAGCCTCTGTATAGGATTTTGTGCCAATTTTAAAGTCACTTATATAGATGGAGGCACATATGGCAGAGACGGATTTGCATGCGCACGGAAATATGCACACATTTATCAGTCTGAAGAGCACATTCATGTAAACACAAAAATACACATCTCACAATATCCATATGTATACACATAGACATACACATGTGTGCATAGGCACAAACAGATGTGCCCAATGTGGCCACATTAGCAATGGGACTGTGTTTGCTCCATAGAGAATGTGCTCTTTGACTACAACATCTGAGTGCCTCCATCTATATGCAACTTCTATACATGTACTATACTGTGTGTATATACACACACACACACACACACACACACACACACACACACACACACACACACACACACACACACAATGGCACAACAGTTACAAACAAGTGAACGTACTTACATGTCAAAACACTAATATGTATACTATTCTACACATACTCTTGCTACATATTGTTAGTCATGAAAAGAGGCAGAGGCAACACACGCACGCACGCACGCACGCACGCACGCACGCACGCACGCACGCACGCACACGCACACACACACACACACACACACACACCCTCTTTGTGCCTTTAAACGCTTTGATGCTTGGCTCAGTTAGCCCCATGCTGAATACTGACCCAGACTCAAATAGGAGTCAAAGCCAACAACTGTTAGCTTGGCAAGGTTGCATTGCCAGGCTTCATTAGCAGAGCTGGAGACGAAGTGTCAGAGCCAGCAGTTGTTGGAATAATAGCCTGACTAAAGGGCTAATGTTTGACTTGTGATGGTTTTTAGCTAATTGTAAAGAAAATTCTGCATTTATGTTGTATGCCAGGTTTGATATTTTAGGAAAGATGCTATGATGCACAGATGAGTTTGCGTGGCATTGTACCAACACTATTTAAGCTATAGAGCGTGTGTTGCTGTCAGAGCTGTGAACATTGCAAACAAACAACACATTGGGTCACCTGACTGGGATATATAAACCAAAAACAGACAGTTAAGAGCCTTACATTTTGCATTCATCTCATTTTTGTTAAACTTCTCTTTATTTCTCACCTATTCTGTCATTTCTTCACTTAACTATTATTGTCATGTGTTTTGTCCTCGTTTTTATGTCCTCACCTCATCGTCTCTCTCTCAATTAGTCTCTCTACTGTTTGTTTCAGTATTGGACAGACATTTACCTGTCATGGAACCCAGAGAGCTACCCCGGCGTTCAAAACCTGCGTTTTCCTTCCAATTTGGTATGGGTCCCAGATATCCTCCTCTACAACAGGTAGGGTATATTTACTTTTTTTTCTCTGTCATCTAGTTTTGTCTTGTATCTTTTCCTCTTCTCTCCCACTTAATACTACCCCAATCACTGCATTCTTCCAGCAGCTACTTGTGAGTTTTATTAATTAAATCTGCTTTTCTACATCTTAACCTAGCAGGTTCATAATGTCACGTCAGTATTGTTATAATAATTTAATATATAATGCCTACTACACATGCCCTCAGAATCCCTCTACTTTTGTACTGACAGTGTGATTTATCAGAGCACCACACTGCATTTAAGAGATGAAGAAAGGCAGCTAAAATGATGAAATCTCATTTTTGCTGGTAATTATATCAGTTATATATCAGCCATAGGCCACTGGCATGTTCAGCGCAATGGTTAGTCTGTCACTGCTCTAGCGGTTTCATTCTATTTTGCATCCTCTCCTCATTTTTATCTACTTTTTTCTGTTATCCTCTCTTTTTCTTTTCTTCCTCTGTATTTATTTTCTATAATAGACGGATACTCGAGATTGCCTGGGCTCAGTTTACACAGTGGATAGAAATATTCCCCAGATGAAATTTCACTCTTGGTTACAGCCTCGTTTAATGAGTGATTGAGCCGATTCCCTCTAGGGAGGATATAAACCGTAACTCCCATGGGGCTTTGCATCTGTTGCCTGTAATGGGCAGTAGGAATAAGACCACTGAAAAACACTGTGCCAAGTGGCTGGAAATGTGAACAGATTTCTGTAATGTACCTTAATTTGTATACAATACTTTATATAGTATTATTATTATTTATACAATACTTTTGGTCCTTTATTTTAGACTTCATCTTATCATGTCTGCAAGTTTTTAGACATGGTTCAAACTCTACAGGTCTTATTGGAAACATTCTTCTGGCTGAGCTCATTTCTTTTTCAAACCTTTCATTGTAAGCTCAAGTTTGCCAATGAGCCGACTGATCATTGTCCATTGCTTTTTGTGTTTCAGGCTGTTGTGCACATAAAAAGAATGTCCCATTTTGTTCTTAAAAAAGCAAACTTTAGACACTTATTACTACAGCCGTATACATGGTAAACAAAAAACATCCGGAACAGTTAACCTCTTGCTAAACAGCTGTGACATACTGAAAAAACAACAACAAACACCCAATGTTCCTCTAATGTGGTACATCCAGTGGGATCACTTTGTCTGGCACATATGAGCAATTCAGTCCTGTTCATTTAGCTGAAAAATTAATATGAGGACTGTCTTTTTGGAACACTGTGTCCAAAAGGACAATCAGAGGGAAATAGTTTTTTTTTAAAATAAATAAATATGCTTACCTTACGCAGAAGTTCTGTGTTTTTATCTTGAAGTTATTTTGGCTGTAGAAATTTCCATTTGTATTTATGTGTGTGCCTGCAACACCAAGATAAACAGATAGATAGACAGATTTCATTAGATAAAATTCAGTAACGGGCAGGAAAATCAGATTCTGCGTTTGTTATCAGGTTATTGCAATGGCAAGCAATTATATACAGTTTCACACAGTAAATAGAGTTATGGAAGATGATTCTTACTTGAATGAGGACCTCTCAAACATAAATCATATTAATGAGCCCCTTGAGGAAATACAGCTTTTTCATAGTGTGTTTTGCTTAATGTAAAAGGTACCAGGGGAGAAAGGTTATGTGATTGTTGACCATTATTAAACTGTCAAGCTCCGAGAGAGGGTATTTAACAGGGGATTAATATGTTTTTAATGCATCGATACTTTTCGCGCCTCCTTAGAATCACACACATACACACTCAAAGAATCAGACTTGTTCCGAGGAAAGACAACACGATCCATGGCAGAGCTGATTGATGGCGGTGGCTTTTGAGCTGTACCTTCATGGTGATTGAGGATTCTTTTATGGAGGGTGTAATCTTGTGACAGATTTCCCACTTAGTGTGTGCATGAGAGACGGAGAGTAAGAAGAGAGAGGTTTGGCTATCTAACAGGGATGATACAGAACATTAAGCAGCTTACGTTGAGGATCAGCGATCGCTAACGATAACAGCCATTTAGTCCTGACACAGACCCTGATTGAAACTGACACTCCTTATGCATGCAGTATAAATCATGAGTACAATCATACATTTCTATTTTTATGAAGCAAGGAAGCAAGCAAGAAAAGAGATTAAAACTATATGAGATAAGTCCAATCGGAAAATTAACAATTAACTGAAACAGCTAATAAGTAAGTCGAAACTGCCTGCAAGCTTCTCCTGCCTGTACGGTAATTTGTCTACTAATCGACAGAAAGTCGTGTGGTTATGACACAATCGTTAGCCTATTTTTACAAAAGCGTCTGCTACGGAGCCATAACGTGAGATACAAGGTAATGGAGCCTTTTATACATTTTTGTCATGTTTCTTTAGAAATAAACAATGGACAAATAGAGTCTGTAAACGCTTCAGATGTAAAGTTATTCGCTGTCAGAGTGACGCCAAAATGAATGGCAGTCAATGGGATGCTAACGGCAGGTGATGGCTTGATAGCATCAAAATGGCTCCATAGGAGATACGCTTTGTGGAGGCTCGCTTACCCCCTTGGATATCTCAGCAGATCGTTGCGTCATGGCAAAATATAATTCTGTTGCATTGCAAGGGAGGCACAATTGAGTGTAGAATTGTTTTCTTCTTTCTTGCACATATTGTACAGTGGTTCCTGGTTATTTAGCTGTCGTATCTTTTTTTCTGTACAAGCTTTCTTTATATATTTGCAATTGGCTAGTGTGTACATACTATGAGAAATAAATGTTTTGTTGAAAGTATAGTGTAGATAGATAGTTAGATAGACTGTATTAAAGGGTAACTACCGCTTTTTTTTCACTGGACCCTATTTTCCTATGTTTTTGTGTGTAAGTGGCTGATGGGAACAACAATCTTTGAAATTGGTCCAGTATCAAGTGTGAACGCTGTAACCGGCAGCCACAGAGCGGGCTGCAATGTAAACCTATGGGGCAAATGTTCATCAGTTGTCAGACACTTACCCCCAATTTCCACCGGCTGCGTAATGGCTGCGTAACGGCTCTGGAACAACGGCGGAGTCATTAGGTTTCCAATGAAGTCATTGTGTGTATTTCCACTGACTGCAGAACGGCTGCGTTCCGACTCCGTCCCAGCTCCGGCAGTCCGCAGCCCTCCGGAGCAGATACGCAGAGCTTCTATTTTTGCCGGACGACGGAGAGCTCCGCAGCAATTCAGCACACGGCAGATAGTGCGGGACAGGAAGTCGAGCACAGAAGCAAAATAAAACATCCGGTTCATTTTCAAAATAAAATACACCTTGCTCACGGCGGATCATATTTCCCTGCACTACACCTTGAAAACACAGCACAGAGTTGTTTCCCCTCTACTCCTCTGGATGGAAACTGTTGTTGGTTTTGTGGTTCTATTCTACGTGAATTCGCCAGATCTTGTTGGTCCTCGTGACTACAGCTGTCAGTCATGGCCGCAGCCGTGCCGCAACAAATCCGGACCTAGTGGGTATTGACGGATGGCGGAGTACGCAGCCGGCACGCAGCGGAGCAGGTCCGCAGACTTTCTGCATCCAGTGGAAATGCGGAGTTAAAATAATAATCTGAGCCTGACAATGTCAAAACAAGCACTTTTGTGAATGTTAATACAAGCTGCACAATTGCCCCTATTAACTTACATTGTAGCTCAATACAAAATAAAATAAAATTTAATTTAATTTGAAGCAACATTTGAAGCTGTGGCTGTGGCTGTGGCTGTGGTGGTGTTACTTGTAACAGAGTATTTTTACAGTGTGGTACTACTTCTTCCACCACTGATTTAGAGTCTTATATGCTGTTCTTTGTTTATCTAAAAGTGGATGGCTGAAAACTGTTGTCCTCACTAAACCTTGAAGCGCTGTAAAGCCAGACTGGTGGAGGATCTAAAAGGCAGACAGCTGTATGTTTCGTATGTTCCCGTGTCAGCACTGCAACAAACCTAAACCCATTTCAGATGAATGATATATGAACAATGCGTCCCATTCCAGGCAGGATTTTGTATATTTCACTATCTACAGACACTTGGGAAGCTAGGATACAAAGGTACTGAATTTTGAGCTTTCATTTCATTTTTTGTGTAAATAATGTAAGCCATCTCGCTGTTGAGATCTTTTCTTTAAATGTACAGATGATTTAACTTGTGAATCTAAACAGTACAATGTTCTTTCCTTAGCAGTATATCTTGATGATGATGTTTAAAGGGTAACTACTGTTTTTTTCAACCTGGACCCTATTTTCCTATGTTTTTTTGTCACACACTTAGAATATTAATCTGAGCCTGTCAGTGACAAAACAAGCACTTTTGTGAAGGTAAATACAAGCTGGACAATTGCCCTATTAACTTAACATTGTAGCTTGTTTCTCCGCTGCCGACTGCAGCGACCTCTCTTAATACTGGACCAATGTCAAGGATTGTGGTTCCCATCAGTCACTTAGACACAAAAACATAGGTTGAAAACAAAGCCAGTGGATATTAAAGCAGTATATTCTGTACTGTAGGAGAGGGAAGGTTATTTGCCTAAAATTGTATTCTTCAGGGCTCTGTGGATTTCTGAAGCAGCACACTTACAGAAATGTATCCATTTTGAAGACCCATTTGTCCATGGGTTTAGTGGCTCTTAACGGCTGTGAGCTTGCACTTTTGGCAACATGTATCGCTTTGGAATTAAATAGCAAGCCATTTTATTTCAAATGTATCTTTTGTTTCTCCATTCAAGGGCTAATAAAAAAATATTAAATTTTTGAAGAATCCCATTGCAGGCAAACGGACTCCATTGGGATTCAACACCTTTATCATGGCCTTATCTTTTCCATGTCATGACCTTTTTAAAACATGTTTCAATTACGTAGTGATCTAATTAAAATGTGATAAAGATTATGCATCAAATAATCTCTTGTGATGCTCATGTGTGCTACCATGTTTAGGTATAGTATAAGTATAAGTCTCCACATTTCTATAATGTTCCCCAAAATGCTATTGCTGCCAATTAATGTATATGTTAGGTAGATGTATTCCAAATACCATTACAAGGCTAAATGCTAATTTAGCTAATTTATTATCGGCAATGATTACAGCTGTTCCAAAGTATTCTCGCAGACTCTTTGTTTTTCTACCCTCTGCTAAGTAAAAAGAGATTTAGATTATTGATGTAGGTGGCCATAAATCTGCCTTGTCCTGTTTTAGGCCTCCTGGACTCGTTCCCAGCACACTTAGCTAAAATTTATGTTATACCTGTCCCACAAAAAGCCTTCAGGAAGAGTTTAGGCATGCCCCTCACATTCTCTCACTGCTCCCAATCTCATACTGTAAGTGGTAGAAATGTAAAGGACAATGATGATGGTATGAGTCACACTGTTTTGTCTGGCTCTGGATGAGCACTCATTTATTGTTTAAAATGAGTTTCATTCAGTCTGTCAGAGACTTATGGGGAGCACAGCATACTGAAAGGTATGACTACATTTTATACTAGTTATGAATAAATCGATAAATGCTATGTTGCCATCACAGGAAGCATTTTACAGCTTCATTACTTCTGTAAAGAAGGTTATATTTATAGTCCTGTTTTTAATTTTAAATTTTTTGCTGTTGTCTGCCATTCCAGCAGCTGTAAGGTTGTACTGAAGAACAGCTGTGCTTCAAGCTAAACTGTTGATTACACTAGGGGAAAGGTTAGGGATCAACAGTTATTATAAGCCATGCTGAGTGAAACATGAATGTCTGTAGAAATCCATCCAATAGTAGTAGTACAATAAATTCAACTTAAAACTACAAATGTCAACCTGCTGGTGGCGCAAGAGGAAAAGTCATGGGATCTCCAAAGTGAGTGGGATTCATCCTGTGCATGAGGACCACGAATGTCTGTACAAAATGCCATTGCAATACATTTAATAGTTGGGATATTTCAGTCTGGACTGAAGTGGTGAATTAAAGGGGTGATAGAATGCAAAACCGAGTTTACCTTGTCATAGTTGAATAACGACAGTTCAGTGGGTACAATAGGCATACATAGAACCTCAAAGTCCCATTGACACCTCTTTCCTCTGCAAATCTCACAATTTGAAACTGCCTCTGAAAACGGGCAAATCCCAATGAAGCTAATAGTTGACGTCACCTCGGTGGCTGTGGTCTGTACCTTTGTCACGCCCCAAAACGTACATAGCTACAGACCACTGGTCTGAGACCAGCTGGTGTTCTGAATGTAGGTCACATAGATCTCACACATGAGCTTAGCTGCGAGCTGCGCTGTGTACTTTAGAAAGTTTGGAAGTTTTTCAGGGATATTGAAAATGAACCACGGTAAATGCAGTGTTCCAGGCTGTACAACGGAATACTGGCCCAGAGAAAAGGGTTTAGAATGAGTAGATATCGGGTGGCGAGACGCAGTGTGTACAGAGGGGAGAGGCTGTGTGTGTGTGTGTGTGTGTGTGTGTGTGTGTGTGTGTGTGTGTGTGTGTGTGTGTGTGTGTGTGTGTGTGTGCGTGCGTGTGTATGTGCTTTGCTCGTTGTAAACCAACCAATCAGCTCGCAGATCATCTAAATATTCATGAGCATACCATATAATGGAGAAAATCTCTCCTTTCTTTCTAGGGCTATTTCACAGGGTTCCATTAGGGCACGTAGAACAGCACCCGGGCCATTTTCTGCTCAACCAATGTTACATACCCTATTAGGAGACCTTAAGGAACAGTATGAAATACCCTCTATAATCATTCTATCACCCCTTTGAAAGACATACATGTACCAACCTGATCTCACAGGATTCCGTGAAATCACGGCCCATTAACTCAAAATCTGTGTCAGTTTCATTGAATCGCAAAAAAATCTGTGATGGGCCCACAGAAAAATTCTGTGAAATGAACATGGATCGCCAAAAATTCCATGATGGGCCCAAGGAAGAATTCTGTGAAATGAACACTGCCCCTTAAGTTAAGGAAAAGGTCGTGGTTGGGCTTACGTTTCCATGACAGGCGGGACAACAACAGGACGGTTGGGTTTAGGAAAAGAAGAACGGGATGGTTACGGTTGGGTTTAGGAAACGTGACACGCGGGACGATCCCCGGTCTCCTGGGTGAAAGCCCTGTGTTTGGCCCCAACCAACCTCCCTATGCGGACTTTCGGGCTTTCATACTACTCGCAACCATAGTCGCTCCTAATGCTACGTCATCTTCTCATTGACTTTACATTGTTTTCCATGGTGGCCACATGGAATTTTCACACATTCTGTGCCACCACCACGTAATGCGGTGTTAACAGTTCGTGATCATTTTACGGAATTCTGTGAGACCAGGCTGACATGTACATTGCCGTCCTTAGACCAATGACACTTGCATGGCTAAAAAGTACAACACATATTTTAGTGAAACTTTGATTTGTTTCTGGCATCATACATACAGTATTATTATGTTTTTGTAATGGTTCGGTTGCCAAATTCTTGGAGTTGTGGCAAATGTAGATTTGTAGCCTGGATGGAGAGATGTGCTCTCTGAGTGCTTTTTAGTTAACAAATACTACGCAATTTAATGTAATTTGTCCCTCAGAAAACTCTTCTTAAAAGGTATTAAAGTTAGCTAATACAGGATTTTTATTTTTATTTTTCTGACGTATGTCTTTTGACTGCAATAAACGCAGACAGACACTTTATATCTAAGAAAAAAAAAGTCCCCAAGATTTGTAATCATAGTCTAAGAATGACGTGTAATGTAGAGTCCTTTTAGTTTTACTATCTGAAAGAAAAATATAATCATTGTTATGTTCCAGGGATGATTTTTGTTCTTGTGTGAAATGTGTGATTTTGTTATTATGTCTGTTTTTTGGGTGTACATAATCCCTGTCTGGGACAACAATGTTTGTTTAAGATGATCAGTAAAATTAAAAACTGTCTGTCTCTAATCCCTCTTGTCTCGGCCTACTCTGTCACCTTCATTCTCACTTATTGTTTATTGGTGTCTAGGTTTTTCTTTGTATTTGTCTTTACCTTTGTACTTAGCTCCCAATCACCTTTATTACCTCTAGCCCTTTCATTCCCCATCTGGTTTTTAATGTAGAAGTCTTACTATTGTCCTTGTTTTGAGGGCTTTTTCTTTAAATACTGTTGTTACAGTATCCACACTTCTTTCCCTTTAGTGCTGATGAGAGGTTTGATGCTACATTCCATACAAATGTGCTGGTAAATGCGTCAGGATCCTGCCAGTACATCCCACCAGGTGAGACATTCAAAATGTTCTCTTTCTAACTGTGTCACATTTCACTCATAATAACAATAAAAAATAAAATGTCATAAAATAACCCACTCTCAATTTCATTTTGTCAACTATATCTTGTCACTACATTGCCAGGTTTCATTCATGTTCTTGTTCTGTACAGTATCATTTCACATCAAAACTGTTGAGATAATCATCATCTTAAGAGACATTACAGTTTTGATAATTTGCTGGTGTAAAGACGGTGCCAAAGTTAAAACCAGGCAAAATATTGAGTAAAAGTAAAAGGTTTTGGACACCAAGGTTAGATACAACCATTTTAGCAGCGTGTTAACTTGAATGCGTCTCTTATTGTAGGATCTGCCACAAGGTGAACACTATTGAAACAACAGTTTTATGTGACCTATACATCGCTGCTTCCTCAGATGACTTTTTTTTTTTTCTTTTGGGAAATGCGTATATTAATGTTTTCATTTTTCAGTTCATTTAAAGGTGGAGTCTGTAATTCTAATCTAATACACTTTTTGTAAAATTCAGTGAATATCTCCTCATGGTCCGCTAGCTGTCTGTTCTGTGTGCGCTGAAAAAGAAATCTGATTGTTCATACACAGCACAGGCTCTGTAAATGGGAAACAAACAAAGTGGGTCGTACTGAGCCAGATAAGACAAACTATTCTGTTTGTGCATATGGATATATGAGGAAGAAATCTGTGGGAGCGAGAGGGACAGTAAATCTCGTACATGCTAACGTTCTGAAGGAGCACCTTACTAAGAAACTTGTTAATCTTTTTTTTTTTAACCTTTGAAATGGTGAGTTTTGTTACTAAAAACTAAAAGTAGAAAAAAAGTTATTTTGGTGTATAATTTGGCATTACATGACATTGAAGTGTTTCTTGATCAATAGAACTTACACTTATCGGGGGACTGTTATAGTATTTTGCATCACAAACCCTTTCGTATGAGAGTGGTTGGCACTGAGTGAGGCTTGAAAGAGTGAAATGACTTGGAAATTTTAAACAAATTATGCTAATCACCTAACAAAATAATGTAAGTGTTTAGTGCCAAAAGTAACTTTCCTCAAACACTTCTTTGCAGGGATCCTGAAAAGTACCTGTTACATCGATGTGCGGTGGTTCCCATTCGATGTGCAGAAGTGTGACCTAAAGTTTGGCTCCTGGACCCACAACGGCTGGCTGCTGGACCTCCAGATGATGGACGTGGACATCTCCACCTACATACCCAACGGGGAATGGGATCTCGTAGGTAAGAAGAAAAACAGACAGGCACACTTTCAGGTGCATAACAACAGTAAAACTAGGGTAACACTTTACTTGAAGGTATCGACATAATCGTGACATGACACTGTCATAACTATGGCATGACACTGTCATGAACGTATTATAAACATGACAAGTTTATGACTTCTGTCAAAACTAGATAAAAGGAAATCTGAGATTTTCCTCATATTTCTGTATGGCTATAAGAAAACATATTCACTTACATTGCTTTTCTCAAAATATTTTCTGACAGGATTCATTGAGAACAATTTATCACCTGCTAAATGAAAAGAGCTTGTAGCATGCTTTTTATTACAGTAGACCTCAATTAAGTGTTGTCAATCATTCACTATTTTGGTGATCATTTGGTATGAATAAACCTGAAACTCTGAATACAAAAATAAATTAAAATAAATTAAAAAACATAAGAACTTGCATTGTAACATAAGAGGGATAAAGATGAGGTATGAGAACTGACATGATTGACTGACAGCACTCCCGATATGTCTGTGGGATATGTTTAGTACAGCTTGTATAAGTATAAATGTGCTGTCCCCTCAAAATAACTCAACACACAGCCCCACATCATGACATACCCTTCACCATACCTAAAGATTGGCATGGTTTTATGTCGATTAGCCTAATAGCTGGTTTGATTTGCATTGAGAGATGATTTTATGGAAAATACCCCATGCCAATCTCTAGGTATGGTGAAGGGCATGTGATGATGTGGGGGGGCTATTTTAATTCCAAAGGCCAAGGGAACTTTATCAGGATGCATAGTATCCTGGATCCATGAAATAACTGGCCTTTAAAAATAAAAAATCTGCCTGCCTCTATGGGAATTTAACATAGGGGTGCACTGACTTTTGTTGCCAGCGGTTTAGACATTAATGGCTGTGCGTTGAGTTATTTTGAGGGGACAGCACATTTACACTGTTATACAAGCTGTACACTTAATACTTTACATTGTAGCAAAGTGTAATTTCTTCAGTGTTGTCCCATTAAAAGATATAATGAAATAGTTACTAAAATGTGAGGGGTGTACTCACTTTTGTGAGATACTATATATATATATATATATATATATATATATATATATAACTGTCTGTTCTGTAACTGAACTGAACTGCCCTGGCTGAAGTGAAAACGTCAATTCCTGTTTTTATGGGGTTAGCCTCTGTAACTTCCTAAAGTTTTTTCTGGTTGTCCGGGAAGTCATTGATCAAAGGAAATAAATAGTCTGGCACATAATCCCCCTATTAAAACACAACACAACTTTGTTTTTTGTACAAATTGAACAAACAAGATATGTATTAATTGTGTTGAGGTGCTGGTAAGCGGATTTGGACAGAGCCAGTCTTCCTGCTTATCTTAGCTGACTGTCTTCTGGCTTAATATTACAGCTTTACAAACCAGGATTTTCCTCTATTTATTTGTGTCTGTTACAGTACCTTGGTTCTTGGTTAGTCTGTCTGTCTCTTCCAAAGAAACAAAGGAAGAGAAAAAATTGTCAAGTTCTCCTTTTTTCCTCCCCTTTTTCTCTCCATGTGGAAATGAAATGCCCACATCATCTCTAACTCAAGCTTGGGTGTTAATCAGAGGGCAACAGAATAATTCACACACACACACACACACACACACACACACACACACACACACACACACACACACACACACACACACACACACACACACACACACACACACACACACACACACACATAAACACAAACATACTTAAATGCAAAGTGAGTGTACCCAGCTGGCTGGGGGTATAAAGGGGGGCATGGGTGTGTGTGATGACAGCTGGCCATAGGATGGTTCACTTAATTCAGGCACAGCCAGGCAGCAAGCTGGCCAGGAACACACTCTGTCCTGGTGCCTCAGAACATTCCCATGCACACACATGCACATGCACACGCACTGGCACTGGCACACACACACACACACACACACACACACACACACACACACACACACACACACACACACACACAGGGTGTGGTGGATGCATCTGCAGATCTGCAATCCATCAAATTAATAGATGGCTAACAAAGGCTATTTTTCTTCAGCGTTTAGGTGACAGTTTAAATGAAATGAAATCCATGCAATTCATTTAAATAGAATTTCTGTTTCCACACACAGACACAAACCAAGTTCTTTGGGGTGGGGTGGGGGGGTAACTTTGTAACTTTGTGATAACAAAATGATTTGTAGATTGTGAATATGTTGCTGACTACATTGTACACTTAAAGGTATAAGGGATTGACACAGCTGTACAATGATGCCTCCATCTATATGTCTTTTCTATACTTCTACATGTACTATACGGTATAGACACATACACACACACACACACAGATCCCAGACTGTATCACGTCCGATTTGAAATGTATATGCATATGAAATCACACTAATTACACAATGGCTCTTATACACCTACATGCAAACATGGACTCTTACTAGAGTCTGACGTGACCAAGGTGAAGTTGTTTTCTGTTGATTTGATGAACAAGGCAGATTAATTGTGTAAATGTTAACTTGCCAACAGGACAGATAAGGCCACAGCGATGAGCTTTAGGGATTAATAAACGATTAAGGATCTGCTTTGGAGGGTTAGTGGGGTAATTTGAAGTTGACACAGAGTTTGATGACAGATCTTGGAAGTTTCTCCTGCCCAATCAATGCTCATTCCACATACAAGCATTTAGGTCTTGTGCCTCAAGTGTACTAATTGTTCCTCAGATAAACACAAAATATGGGGTGCATTTTTTCACTGGGTAATATAGGCACCATGTTTTGACAAGGAGGAAGAATGCATGGAATATAAAGCCAATGTCTCTGAAATTATATTAAATTGGCACATTTATTTATTTATGACTTAAACCACTTGACCCGGGACCTGTCTGTCTACTGTCTGTTTGGACAGCAAACCACAACAAGCAGTGCTTTATAGTGATTTTAGAATTTTGAATGTGTTATACACAAGGTGAAAACCATGTTGAGAGGATTATTAGTTTATCTAAAAGATTATATCATGACGTCATTGTATTATGTACAGTATTCCTTTAGGCAAGAGTGCATTTGCTGTTTTTATGCGACAAGCTGCTTTCCGCATGTTTACAAAGACAATACGTTAATGATAAGAATCGTAATCTTCCTAAAATCTGAACATCTGCTGTATCTGTGCTTGGTTAAAGTCTGGACGTTTAGATAGAGAAAACTTTAGTGGCAATTAGTGGATTTAGTGACATCTTTGTTTAGTGATTTGGGAGAAACGGACAACAAATCTATAACTTACTAACCTGTATGATACAATTACATGTTTCCTTGCTTAACCCTTGTGTTATCTTCCATTCGACCATGCATCATCCTCCCAGGTCAAAACTCAACACTTTTTTGGCGTCTTTATCTCTTTTTTTTCAATGTTTTTGGCATTTTTGTTTGTTTGTTTTTTAACATATAACTCTATTTTCACTACCATGTATGAACACCATCACCAACTGATATAGTTTTACACTTATTTTTTTATTTTTGGAACCTCCTTTTTAGGAAATTGTACCCAATTCTTTAGTTAAAAAAGCAGGAATTACGAATTATTTAGACTAATATTAAAGGAAGGATAATCAAAGAAGGTTATATGTCAACGTTCAGTCGGGTTCAGTTTCGAAACATTAAATTTTTTATTTTTTTTTTAAATGTTAAAATAATTGAACAAAACACCCAAAATTGTTAACGAAAGTAGAGATCCAATCTTTTGTTGTACTTGCGAAGCTTGTTGTATGGGATCATCCATGTTATTTTTGATCAAAACTGGGTAGTTAAAAATATATTTTTTTGAAAATGGGTCAAATCTGACAACACAAGGGTTAAAGTCACATTGACCATGGGACGGTTGAGCATTAATCATAAAATTTTTTGAATTCTTGACTCACGGTTTTTCCTTTTGGACCAAGGATTCAAACCAGTGATCTTCTGACTACAAATCTACCCTTTCAAATTTAAATGATCCCAATAAAAATGTACTAAAAATGATTGTTAATTGATCCTCTCTGTCAAGCACTCAACCAGTAGCTGCGCATTAATGGCTCTTTTTACAAGATCGTATTCAGCTAAGCAGAACTAAGAACGAACCTTTATTCTATTTTATAGATCTGTGTGTTTGACATCTAATTGACTTTGCACCTCTTCATTTCTCCCGCAGGTGTGCCTGCTAAGCGTAATGAGCTGTACTACGACTGCTGTAAGGAGCCCTACCCCGATGTGACGTTCACGGTCACCATGCGCCGCAGGACACTTTACTACGGCCTCAACCTGCTCATCCCCTGTGTGCTCATCTCTGGTCTGGCCCTGCTGGTCTTCCTGCTCCCTGCTGACTCTGGAGAGAAGATCTCACTCGGTACACACACACATCAGTACATCCCTGCACGCATGCACGCACACGCGTGCGCGCACACGCACGCACACACACACACACACACACACACACACACACACAATGATTCTTGATTATAATCATACATGCTGACAATAATGTATTTCTCTCCCCTGCCTTGGTGATGTCAGCCAAACACTTTTGCTAACCCATTTATTTGTCATTGCTTCATGCAAATGCTGACATTAGGCAGTGAATTAGCATTTCAGTTGGATTTGACTTATTAGCAATTTAAGAAAAGCTCCATTATAAACACAGCAAGGATAATCACCTGGACCTGAAAATGTCAGCTCGTTTCAAAATGCCATTCAGTGAGACAGGGTCGGAGTAAATATGTGACTGCACGTAATCCCTTGGGGGTAGAAAGTGAGAGAGAGTGAATATTTCAAAAATATTTTCACAGCTGTTCACACCTATTTTGAAGCAACCAGCTGCATTTATTTTGAGTATTCTCAAGGCTGTGATGAAAGAATGTATCCTCTGTGCTTCTGCTCTACTGTCTGTCTCCAGGCATCACAGTGCTGCTGTCTCTAACAGTGTTCATGTTACTGGTAGCAGAGATCATGCCTGCCACTTCAGACTCTGTTCCCTTGATTGGTAAGATACTTTTCTACTGTCATTATTGCTCATTGTTACCAGCCATTGACAGCGAAGCTGGTATTGATTTCACCTTCTGTGTGTGTGTGTGTGTGTGTGTGTGTGTGTGTGTGTGTGTGTGTGTGTGTGTGTGTAATCATGGCAAAATTTGCTCCTGGAGACACCTACTGTAGCGGGAATGTGTGTGTGTGTGTGTGTGTGTGTGTGTGTGTGTGTGTGTGTGTGTGTGTGTGTGTGTGTGTTCAGCTCACCAGAACCTTCAGATCTTTCTGTTATTTTCCTCCAGTCTCTTTTCTTTTTTCTCTCGTTTCTGTATGTTTATGAGACATAAAGCCCCGGGATAAATACAATTTATACATTGTGTTCTGTCTGAACACTAATATTGAGCTCTTCATCTAACTTTCTGCAAGAATGTGAATACGTATATTTCCCAAAATGTTAAAGGATTCCTTTAATGTTGCAAACCAGTTCGGTAAATTGGAATGAGACAATACAGAATATGGGGAAGTGTTCACCTTGCAACGGAATCTTACTTTCATCAGGGAGCTGTAGGCACAGTCTACACAGTACAGCATGGCTGGTGGGTCAGTGTGGACATTGTCCGTCATTAAATATAGATTAGGTGTCATAAAACAGGTGAATGACTTACTGCCGAGATATTCACACCCCCATATTCACTGCAGAGCAGTCTGTAGCGGCTGGACAAGGGGCGATGCTGATACAGGATGTGAAGATTATTCTCAGGCTAGAAGACCAACAGCAACAATAGTTGCATTGTGTAAGACCATACTGATACTGACCAGAAGAGACAGGTCAGCCGGCTGTGAGATGGGAGGGGAGGCTGCAGACAGAGATGCGGCTCAGAGATGTAAAACGAAGCCATTAGCAAAAATCACCTTTATTGGAATAGACCTATTAACACATTGCAGGTGGAGCAGAACAAATAGATTGAAGACAAAATATAATACTCCTCAACTTTAACTCTGACAGCTTTTCATACAGCCCCCATTATACTTTGACATGGAAATTTATACAGAGGCATTTGATTGGTCCGCCTTTTCTGTGAGGTCGTTGACATAACAGCCGGATAAAAATAAAATCAAATAAAAAAAGTCTCTTTTGGAGGGGAATATATTCTCATTTTTGTGAAGGTCATGTGCTCGTCTACATTCATATGTTATGCATTTCCATGTTTCGGTGGCTGTTTTGGTTGGTCAAACGTTAGTCATCTTCCCACCAGCCCCTGCAGTGTTATGACCTCGGGTTTGTTGACAGGGGTAAACTCCCCAATATAGTCCTGCCAAAATACTATACTTAACTCACGTTTCTTCTTGTACTGTATGTAGATACATGAGCTTTCGATTGAGAATATTACTGTTACACTGTATTAATTGTTCTCTAATTCAAATAGAAATTGCTGTGCTATACTTATGTGCTCTTCTCCTCTTTAGCTCAGTACTTTGCTAGCACCATGATGATTGTGGGCTTGTCTGTGGTGGTAACAGTGCTGGTACTACAGTTCCACCACCATGACCCCCATGGAGGGAAGATGCCTAAATGGGTAGGTTAACAATAATTCATTTTCAAATTTCATATATTCATATGCCAATTCTGATTTGCCTAGCCAGGCAGTGCATTATTTTCAAATAACCACACAACTTATACATATTGGTGAACTCTACTGTTCATCTAGGCTATGGATATATATCTTTTATATCTAGTTTTATTTATTTTACAGTTAATAAAGCTCTTGATTATCAAAAAGATTATCCACTTTGAACCATACAGTTATCAAATAATAATGCACTCTATGTAAGGAAACCCTCATACAGTACATATATTATTATTGTATAACCCCATGGCACATTGTTCATCATAAGAATAAGAATAAGTAAGAAAGGGGAGTAACAGTTGTCCTCTGCATTTTTCTAACTGACATTCTTTCTACCTTTCACTTTTCCATTCATATCTTGGTTTATGACTCACTGATCTCTCCTCCCCATCCTTCCTCTGTCAATCATCTCTGTGCCTTATCTCATCTCTTCATCCAGGTCCGAGTTATCCTGCTAAACTGGTGTGCTTGGTTTCTACGCATGAAGAAACCTGGTGAGGAAAGAAAAACAGCTGTGAGCTCCAGTAGCCCCCCAAACTACAAGTACTCCAACCCTGCTCCTCCTCACCACACCAGCACCAATAGCATTCAGATGAGCACCATACCAGGGCAGGCATCCACCCAGTCAACCACGACCAATGGGAACATGAACCTGTACTTTGGCTACCACTCGATGGGCACAGACAACCCTGCTTTCCCACCGAGCACTGATTCAGGTGTGGTGATGTGCGGCGGTGGGGGAGGCGGCCATCCTAACGGCTCCTCTCCACACGACATCCACTCAGAACAGGCGCGGACTTTGCTGCTGGAGCAGGTTCCGGAAATTTCCCGGATCCTGGAGGAAGTGCACTACATTGCCAGTCGCTTCCGAGAGCAGGACGAGGGCGAGGCGATCTGCAGCGAGTGGAAGTTTGCGGCGGCGGTGGTGGATCGGTTATGCCTGGTGGCTTTCTCACTCTTCTCCATCATCTGCACCTTCACGATCCTCATGGCAGCTCCCAATTTCATTGAAGCTGTGTCCAAAGACTTCACATAAGGCTGATTTCCTCCCTTTCTGAGAGGAAAAACAGAGGAAATGCGAACATAAAAAATCCTGACACAATTAGAACTGTACCACAAAAGCCTCCCTGCTACAACGATGTGAAGCCCCACACGTTTGTTATTTCAAAAGTGTTGTTACCAGTCACAGTACACCAGAAGCAAACCTTTCCCTCTATCTTTACATATTTCAGTCAGTAGAT
Organism: Perca fluviatilis; assembly: GCF_010015445.1. Lineage (NCBI taxonomy): Eukaryota > Metazoa > Chordata > Actinopteri > Perciformes > Percidae > Perca > Perca fluviatilis. The sequence continues at coordinate 40,810,108 of NC_053112.1, read as the reverse complement.
GATGTGATTTTTCCTTTTCAAGGTGGCTCTCCTCGCTAACACTGTACATACAGTATGCCACATAGGAGGTTGAGGCTACATTCAGTAGGTAATGATGTAGAAACTCACACTAATGCACTTTTCATCTGTATCCCTGCTGTGCCAAATCATTTACCTCGTTGCCACCACCTGGGCTTCATGCCTCATCAGAATATATTGTTTTTAAAAATTTTCCCCGCTTTCTTTTCTGCTACTTTTGTCCACTTCCTTTCCCAACTGTAGCGCTTCTCATCTTCTACAAATGTCTTAACGTCTTCAGCAGTTACATACAGTACAGTCAATAGAGTTCAATAAAACAGTTTTAGGAATAGTTTTTTATAGGCCTGGGCTCAGGCTTCCAGGAATGCTATTTCATTTGTATTTTGTAAATAAATCGTACATCATACTGTATAAAGATTAAAGAAAGAAGGGAAAGAGATTCAATCTTTCTTAAGTTGTAGAATTCACTGAGAGATACTGACACGTTGACTCGTAGCATTGTTCATGTCACTTCTGTTTTAACTAAGGCTGCCAATAATAATTTTAATTTTAGATCATAAGCCAATAATTTTCTTGATTATTCGATTTCGCATTTTGTATATAAAAAGGTCCGAAAATAGTGAAAAATGCCCATTATAATTTGTAAGACCTCAAGGTGATGTATTCAGATTGCTTATTTTATCCAATCAAAAGTTCAAACCTCAAGGAAATTATTAAATTACAATAATATATGAGAAAGAAAAGCATCAATTCCTCACTTTTGAGGAGCTAGAAAAATGACTAAAACGGTTATATAATAATCAAAGTGGTTGCCGGTTAACTTAAATCCATTTTAAGTATTGGATTTGTCCTTACTCACCTCTTTCTTGTCTTTTAAGTCATCCTCATTATACTCTTACACCAATCTTCTCATTTCTTTCTTGCATAGCTTACACCCAGGTTATATATCTATAAATGTGAATAGATAAAGTTTTACTGTTGCCAGTATAGAACTCATACTTAACTGTGACATCAGAGACATTTACCATTTTGCTCTTTTCAAGTTTATTAAAGCGTGAAGTCATTTCTTCTTGCCTCCATCCCTTGTGCTAAACAGTATATTTAGTTAGCAGTTGATACACTCTGGTTGATATTTGTCAGTCAATCACATTAATTCACAATGTATTTTTCTTTTGAGATCAATTTAATGTTTATCTGACTTATGTGCTAGTGTTGCTGTTTCCTGCGAAAAACTCACAATTAAGAAAGAAGATCAACGAAAGTAGTGACTGAAAGAAAATATTTGTTCTTCTGCAAGATTTTTGAATGGATTCTGAAGGAACATCACCCCAGTAGAGATGCATTTGGAACTAATCTCTGCTATTGTGGGGCTGAGTGCTTTTTGTTTTTACTTTCTAATACTCAGCGAAAAGCAAACACATTCTTCTCTAATCTCTAGCAACAACATGCAACAAGGATTACTGGGTGACCTTATGTAACAGATTTGTGTTCAACCTTCTCACCACCCGAGCGTCTCTCTGATCCTCAGTTGTACAAGACATGCGTGAATTCCCACTTTTATGCACACAAATGAACTCTTCTCCAACTTAGCACTTGCATTTTAAGTGGGTTTTTAGGAAGAAAAGTACATTGTGTGACTGCTGCAGAAATGGAATTCATGCTGTTACAGTTAATGACTGGGCCGAGTGTAGGCAGCTGCCACCCATTGACGACTCCATGACTCTAAGACTGTAAAGCATTTATATGTCATATCCATTTAAAATAGACTGACAGGAACGGATGACGCCAATTTTGGCACCTTTGCAGTACTCTTTGTGTTCATTCATTTGTATCTACGTAGTTTTAAGATTTAATCAAGATTCAAAAAAATGTTACACTCCTTTTTTAAGTCTAACTAGGAATGACATATTTAGTTTAACCATTAATAATATGGTTGTTGTTTTTTTATGTAATGGTATTAGAGGTGCCATTGCTGCATTGTTAAAGTAATAGCTCAACGTTTTTGGTTTCTTTTTTAGACTAAGATGAGGAGATTGATACCACTCTCATGTCTGAATGGTATATGAAGCTACAGCCAGCAGCCAGTTAGCATCTAAACTCTCTATGCTAACCAGCTTCTCGCTGAAGCTTAATTGCTGTGCTCATTAAATAACATGTTATACTGTATCTCTTTCGTTTAATCCATACAAAATCAGAAGTGTAAAAACCACAAAAAATGTGTGTATTAGTATTTCCCTATAGTTTAACTCTATGCGCTAAGCTCAGCTAACTGGCGGCTGGCTGTAGCGGTGGTTACTGTATCTTCGCTTGGCATGAAGGCAACCAGCAGAGAGACTCCAGGAAGTCATGTCAGGAAGCCAAGAATTAATTGGTGAGCTTTAGAGGTGCTGGAAAGTGGATTTTCTTATCTGTGGACAGAGCCAGGCCAGTTGTTTCCCCCTGTTTCTAACAGGCAGCTGGCCGTAGCTTCATATTTAATGGACAGACATGAAAGTGGTATTAATCTTCTCGTCTAACTCTTGGCAAGAAAGTGTATTTCCCAAAATGTAGTATTCCTCTAATATTGGTCCACTTGTCATTGCACATTGTGTAGATGGTAGATTATATGTTGGAGGGGTTACTGCAGATGAAGACTGAAAGCAGGGCACTGATGATCTGAGAGAACAAAGGTTTTTTTTTTTTTTTTTGCCTGTCAAAGGTCATGTGGACATAGATGGGAAGAGGGTCTTGGTAAGTGTGTTACATAATAGGTAGAGGAAAATTACGAGACCTTGATCACTGACTCATAATGGAGAATATGAATAGTGGAGATATATTGACTCATATGAGATGTGGAAGGGGACGTGTCTTCTACATAGCCTACATGTAATTTGGACTGACTTATGTGGATACTTTGTGGGATAACCTGACATACTTCTATTGTTACTCACTCATGTTGATTTGTATTCAGCATATGTGTTTCATGTGAGAAGGATTTATGGCACAGAAAATGTTCAAAGTCTGTCAAATGAAGAATGATGGAAATGTTAATTTGACTGTACTAAAAATATGAAAAGCGAATTAGTTATTCTGGGTAGAAGACATTTTGAAATTGACAAGTCAAAGCTATATTAAAGCTGCAACCACACAACTGTCTCAAATAGCAATGCTGCAAAATGTGAAACTGTTGACTGATATTTGAAATGAGGGTGTGACCGTCTGCTTTGGCCATGCTATCACAGGATTTTTTTTTAATCACCAGTGTTGTATTTTGGGGCAACTTGAGTGGCTTTTTCTTTATGGTCTGTGCCTCTCTGCTCAGTATGATTCATTCTCCTTTGAAGGATATACTGTACCTTACATAAATTCACTGTACATGACTATTTTGTGAAAAATAAAGGAGAAATGTGATAATTACTGGCATTTGAGTGGCTGACATTTAAACACATTCACTAAATCATACATTTAAAAATGCTTTCACTCACCAAAGTTGTCAGACCATCCTCATTCCTTTCTTGAAGCAACTGGATTATGACAGAGTTGCTGTTGTCAATCTAACTGGACAGACAGTGTAATGGCAGCATGTGATTGCCATAATATTGTTCCCATACAACGTAGTTATATAAAATGTGACATGCAGCTTAAAAGAATAAAACCGACACAAAACAGGAAATGTCCATTTTTCTTACTATAAAATTTCAGATTTAAAGGAACATATAACCATTGGCAAGAAAGCAAATGAGCATGTTTCCCAAATGTCAAACTATTCTTTTAAATCTACAGCAAAAATAGTTGTGTGTAAAATAAAGGAGAAATGTGATAATTAATGAATAAGCTATCCTCTCCTTAACCCCAGAGGGAGTAGGCCATCCTGATAGAAGTTTCCTGCCTGACAGAATGGCCTCCCCTCCCCTAGGCCATCCACAGTAGCTTTTTGCAAAATGACACATTGGGCCCTATCTTGCACTCAGCGCAATTGCCTTTGTACACCGACGCATGTATCATTCCTATTTTGCACCCAACGCACAGCGCATTTTTCCCTCCACAGACGCACGTCGGTAAATTAGGGAATGTATTTGCGCTCCTGGGGGCGGTTCAGCGAAAAGAGGAGGCGTGTTCCGGTGCAACGGTACGTGGTCCTATTTTGCAGTTTCAGAAAACAATTCCGCCACTGACCAGGAAAAACCTGGTCTAAAGTCAGTGGCGCTAGTCTAAAGTCAGTGGCGCTAGTCTAAAGTCAGTAGTGCGTTATTCAGATGCTATTTTAGGGACGAATGCTTGGCCATAATGTAGCGTGTGCACAACGCGCATACACTTCTCTCATCTACAGCAGTTCCCATTTTTGAAAACCATACATAATTACAAAGAAAAATATTACTGAAAATGCGCTTCATGTGTTTGGATAGATCAGGAGGCATTTTACAGTACTGTACTGTACAGTCCTCAAAAGGTCGCAGCATTCTTTGTGGCTTGTTGTGTTTTACACAACATTTCCATGAATCATGGATGTGTTGATAACATAAATGAGGAAATATTAGAGGACTTAAGGAGACGTGATGTTGAACTACGGTGGGATTGGACACTCCGGCGGAATCTGGTCCGGGAGTAATGAGCGATGCGCTCCTAGTGGAGCGGGTGGATGGAGTGGGGGCACAACAGGTGCAGGTGGTGCGTTTGGAGGCCCACGATCCATGGCTGCAGAATCCTCGGAACAATACGCCTGCTCTTAAAGGGAATGTGAGATGACGCTCTGATTGGGTATTTTCACGTTACGCCCAAACCACACCTAGCTACTTCAGACCAACCCATTTAAGATTTGCGTCGGGCGCAAGAGTCATTTATCCCGCCGGTATAATAGCAACAGCGCGCGAGATCCGCCCACAAAGCTACTTGCGTTTGGCGTTTCATACTTGCGTTTCATATCGTTAAAATAGGGCCCATTGAGTGAGATATAGACGACAGCAACTGAGCCCATCATCTGTTGATTTATAATACCAGGCTCTCTGTATTAATCAATTTTTTGTTCCTTTTTTTGGATTGAGAAACAATTACTGACATATTTTCCCGTTTTCGACACTGTCTCATTCTTATTTAAAGGGAAGTATACTACTAACTAAACATTTGATTCTAGCTAAATATTTACTGTACATTAGCCTGGCTGACACCAGACCCTTCTCAGTTGTAACTGAGAGTGGGTCTGGGGAAGGTTCATTCACAGCCCATTTCCAAAGGGGCGTCACTAACGGACGACGCTCAAATGCCTCTGTGCGCAACTGCATAGTCCGTCAACCAATCAGACCAGCGATCCGGTGACGTAGCAGCGACAGCGGCATCAACGGATTGCTGCGCTTCGGTGGCCGTCATGTTGAATGTAAACAAAAAGCTGCTTGCCGTCGCTGCGCTATAGTCATCGTGTAAAGCCCGCCTCAATGGTTGGGATTGGTGCCTCGATTTGGAAAAATTGGAAATGGGCTTGAATGGGCAGAACAAATCTCAAATTTGCCGGAAGTTTGTCGGGGTTTTCCCAGGCTATATTTACATTTCATATACACTAAACATACATACATTCAGGGGGGTTCCCTGTGTCTTGGGAACAGTATTTTTTAAATGGTATGTGTGTGTGTATGTTCCATCATTGATTTCCTTTTCAGGTGTTGATGCATGTAGCTAAATATAGTGGTATTACATTTTAAGAACAAGTTTTAGACTACTGCACAACGTTTTTAAGATTCTCTGCACCCATAGCTGATAGGTGAACATGAGCTCAGATGTGAAAATGTAAGAGTGAGTCCACAGCAGGGCTCAGAAAACTTCATTTCCCAGCAGGAACGGATGACTGAGATACTGTGAGCCAAGTCAGGAGGGATCCAATCTCCTAACGATATTAGTTAGGACGTTCATGCAGTTCACACACACAAACATAAACACACATGCACACCTAACAAATGCTGCTCAGCAGAGTGATGACATGTTCAAATTGTCAAATCTAATCTCAGGCTTCACTACACACAGCTGTTGGTGGCTGTAATTGTACCACACTGCATCACACACACACCCCTTCCATTTGTCAAGAGGCCAATCTGACAGAGACAGTGTCCCCACATTGCCCCCAGTCCCCACCCCTTCCCCCTGCAGACTGTCCCAGAGCTGCTCCGCTTTTTCTGGTCCTGAGGTGGAAGAGACCACATGAGTGGTAGGTGGGGGGAGTTATGCAATCCCGGTGAATATAGTTTGCTCTGTTTGTTGGCACTGTTGGTGCCAGGTCAGCTGGAATAGATCTCTGCAGACTTTGTGAAGTTAGTGTAATGTAAAGGCCACACACATGCCCCTTCTGTGAGATCTATATTGCTGTTTGCTTTGTAGAATACAAAGCAATACAATAATAATCCGACTTGTAAACGGAATGCATTTAACTCGGGTGTGATATCATTCCCAGCTTCGGCTTCCGAGGTAAATGGAATGCACTATTATACCTCTGCATGACTGAGGTGGAAGGCCTTTGCACGGTCACAGCCTCATTACTGTTCACTCTGAACTGTATATTGTAAGCTCAGTCTTATCATTTAGTTTCTTGTTCTGCACACAAAACAGGAATATGATTCTAAATCATTACATCTAAATAGAGCACCATGGAACCTAATTCTTCTGAAGTCAGAAACACTGGAATGTTTCGGAATATTACTATAAAATAATCCAGAAGCTGTTATTAAAAATGATTTAGGTTTATTCACTTTCTTGCCAAGACATAGATGAGAAGATTGATACCACTCTCTCAGACACAAGGGTGGTTTCGATATTCTCATTAGCCAAAAAGTCACTACTGTGGTAGTCTCACAGACCTCTCTCCACAGAACTTCTGTCATCCTCAGCATTGAATAACCTAAATGTCTGTTGTCATGATTACAAATCACTCCAGTGAGAGTACAAGGCCACTATTGATTAGTTACCAAATATTCATGTTAACAGCTGTCCTCATTTTCCTAGAGCTGTTTTCATCAACTGATGAAACTGAACAATCTATTTGCTTTACACATTTTTTTTTATCTCTTTGCCTCCTTTTCTTCCCCCAATTTTTTTAGACCCATCTGTTTCAAACATTAGCCATGTTCTCTTCCCTCTTGACTTAATCCATCGGGAAGTATTTGTGTGTGTGTTTGTGATGATAATACATTGTTAATCTGGTTTCAGAGTGACTGGGGCATACAATTTCATTTACTCCTCCAATCCTTCCCCTCCCTCTTCATCAAGACTCCTCATATAACAGCTAACAGTTATTCATAGTGCATAATCTTGATTGATAAAAGGATTGGACGAGGTCAGGAGAATGAAGGTTAAAAAAGGAGGTTAGGAGGTCAGTGAATGTTGCTTTGTTGATACAAAACCATACATGTGTAAAGTAATTTGTGCAGTCACTGTGTATGCACTAGTTAACTAAATTAAAACTGAAATGAATTAAACTGGATCATGCAGATTTGTTTTGTTTTAGTGCAGAAACTTTCAGGTGCAGCAAGTCAAATCTGTCAGTTTTCACTGTCTGTGATTAAATCTGTATGAAGGTGAGATAAATAAATGATAAAGGTTTCACCTTTGAGCGGACATGTCCTGACGTGTACTTAAAAGCCCCTGCAAAGCCCGACAACTCATCACCATTTACAGCTTTAGGGAAGCCTTTGCATAACCAGTAACACAATTGCCTCTTCTGCAAATTCCAATCCTGCTAAAAAACAGAGTAAGTTAGTCTAATAACCAAAGTGCACTGTGGGACAGTCAGTGAAGGACATAGAAACAGGTAGCATGAAAGTGAATGAGTGTAAATGGGAAATCAGGTAAAAGCTCAGAAAAAAAAGTTGGTCAAACAATACAAAACACTGTCATGACAAATTTTTTCCCCTTTCAGCTTCATGATGTATAAACTACATGTAACTATTTTAATCATATTAGAATTTTACATGATAATTGTTTACAATTGCTTTGGCTCAGTTTTTACAAGTTTCAGTTTACAAAACCCATAATGCAAAGAGCCAAATATCTTGCTAAGTTCTTACCAATAAACCCCAAAAGCTGGCCTTACATACAATGTGAATCAATGCAATGTGGTATTAAGCATTTCTTCTTATTTTACTTATGCCATTAATATTTATTATTACCTTGGTGCAGCATAATCCCTAATTACTTTCTCAGCACTGCGAAAGAAAAAAGGACTGGAAAAATGCAACAGTGCGAATTACAACAGTGCGAATTGTGGTTTACAGTAATGATGATTTCCAGTATCACAAGCGACTGAAATATCCATTACATTGGGTTGTCCTTCTACGTTGTGGTAAATACAGAACAGAAAAAGTCAAGTGATGCATTGAAGTACAATCACAATTCGACTTTTGCAAATTGATGATTTTCTGTGGTGTAAAGTCAGACTCTAGATTTCATTAAAATTTACAACAATGCATATTCAATTAATTAAATGGAGATTTTCAGATTACAATAAGACATTGAACTGCATGAATTTCAATAAAAACCTGGAAAAATTGGGGTGTTCTAAAACTTTTGACCAGTAGTGTATGTATATATATCATCTGTTTTGATGCCTTTAAAGCGGTCTTCCCCTCTACAGCATCATACGTTTATTTTTTTATGCTGCTCTTCCCCAGGTTGATGTTAAATAGAGTTTATATATGTCCATTCCTGCTTGGCGTTACCAGAGCAGTAAGGCGTGGAGGAGGAGGCAGTGTGGTGACACAGACGGAGATTGAGTGTGTTTGCACCCTGCCCCAGTACTGCAGTGGGTGTACTTAATGTGTTTGAAAAGCCATATTTTATGTGTTTGCACTGCATGCCCTAAGTGACACAAATAGGCTGCTGATGTGTGTGTGGGGGTTTTGGCGGAAACATTTCATCATTTGATGATCATCACTCCTACTGTCTCAAGTCATCCCTTTTAGCAATTCCCCTATTTTTTTTTTTTCTTTTCATGTTTGAGAACCATTAACATCTACGTGTCTGGCCACACATCTACGTTCATCCATCTACTCTATTCCGCTGTCCATCCCTCCATCTTTTTTGTCCCTGAGGCTAAATGTGTACTGTACATTTCAATAAGCACATTCATCCAATGACTTACCGCACACCGTGAATGGAGCTTTTCAGTATGGGAGTCTAGTATATGGTGCTTACAACAAATGTCTCATCTTCAAAGATCTGGCTGTACTGCACCGCTCTCATTAAGTCTCAGCAGCATAGGACTATGTTGCTGCATATAACTGATATTAATGTCTGCGGATACACATAAGTGTAGGAAAGAAGCATATAGATCAGTCAGGGCTAGCTTAGAATTGTTTATTACACTGCATGTGAAGGAAGTGCACTTTCAGCAGAAATCATGTCTGTTAAAATCTTTATAAATAATTCCACAAAAGCTTAAACGTAATTCAAAGTTGTGCATAGAGATGCATGTTTCCGTCACATTTTAAATTCCCTTTTCTCCTTGAATAAAAACTTAATCATCCAACTGGCACAGCAGAGCAGAGGCTTTTGATATCCAATAGTCGCTGGGTCGATTGGAGGGAATCATTACGGTCACAACAAAATTAGTAGAGTGACCTGGAGTGAGACAGAAATGAAAGGTGAGGGAAAACGTCAAATCAAATTAGCTATCCATTACATTGCCTAATGGTGAAAGAGATTGTTCTAGACACCAAAAACTCCCCCAAACAACTAGTAAGTAACTAAGAAGGTATATGTCCATGCTTAAGTGCCCTTGAGCAAAACAATGAACCCCTGCCTGCTCATTCAGTATCAAATGTGTCAGCTAAATGCATTAAAATGTAAAAATATAAATTGCAATCTAAAGCAGTAAGTACCTGTGGTGGACAGAGTCCCAGCTCTGGCTGAGGTCTTGTACAAAGGAGCATGGTAGAGGTCAGGCTCAGGCACGTAGTTCTGCTGTGGCTCAAAGTGCACCACCGGCAGCATGGCGTTCATCACTCGAGGTAATGCATCCTCAATCACCATGTTGTCATCGTCCCAGCGACTGGAATCCATGAACAAGCCGTGCACGAGCACACCATCCTTGGGCTCTGGTAACTGTTGCATCCACAAATGAGTTGGAGCAGTGGAGAGTGAAAAATACATATTCAGTTATCAATTCTCTCTTTATAATGCATTGCTGCCTCTTGTATTTTCACATTAAATGGAGGTGGTAATGGAGCATAGTAAGCTTTGACATTCAGTGTTGCTCTGACCATCACTTATCTCTTTAGAAGCTGGGTTACCAACACGAGCATAATGTTGTTTTTGCCTTTATACAGCAATTTATTAAGGATTTTTTATTATCCTTACAAAAACGTTTTACAGGAGCTTATGTGCTGGACTATTTCTTTGCTGGGTGCAGTGACCTCCTCGGGTCTCCCACAGCTATTAAATTAAGTCAAGGTTGGTTACAAAAAAATAAAAGACCTTTAATATATTTGGCAAGAAATTCAAAAGTACACCAACGTGTGTTGGCTTGAGCCTTCCTCAGATATCCTGAGGTGCCTGGATAGTTTTTTTTCCATAACTTTCTCTTCCCTGTGAACTCACTGGTGATCAAAAGTATACCCTGACACTTTTTCCGTTCATTATTGTGACGTGTCTCAAATGAAGGTTGAGACACGGTCCCTGATCCCACGGGGGCTATGGAGTATGACAAATGCGCGATGTAACAGGAGCTGTGATGTTGGAGAGTTACAGCAGACAGTGCTAAAAATACAGGGATGGTGTCTGATCAGGTGCTCTTTGGGTGCGCAGAAGAGAACTTTTGGGGTATGCTGGAATGGATGGCAGCTGATATACATATATTTATTTTTCGTATAAAATATATTCAGACCCAAGGACTGCGGACACTTCAGTGAAACAAATCTATCACCCCGATGTTCTATGATCGTGTGCCAGCTCCTGAGCCTTTCGGCAAGTGTAGTGTATGCATGTGTTGTTCCCCAATGATATGAGGCGTCATAATACTGTGACTTCTAGTCTAGTTTAGCCTCCTTGGGGTCTCTGCTGGTTGATGACAAAAAAACTCCAGTAAGTCAGTGCTCCTTGCCAAAAGATAGTATGGCAGATAACCTGTAAAACCATGTGTTAGGTTTTTGTAAGGATAATTAAACAAATCTCAATTCAAGCTGAGAACAAATCTGAAGACTACTTTAAATCTACAAAAAAACTGTAATGACTGACTTGACTTACTGAAAAACATACTGAATCACTGGGTAAAGACAGTAGATAACAGACTTATTGGCAGATACTGCTCTGGGACTAGACAAAACCTTTGTGGACAACCATCAGTGAAATACAGTATTTGCAATGTTAAGTTAGCTGTGCTTCGTGCAGAAAAAGCAAAGAAGCTCAGGGAGGAAAACAACAAATATGGGTGAGTATGTTGATGGAGACATGAACAACAGAAATTGTAAATTCTGCTAAAAGAATTTGAGGGGAGTGAACTTAAGGAAATGTGCAAACTTTAGCTGAGCCATGTGTCTGCAGTGAAACCTCAAGCAAATAATACTTAGTATTGCCAGAAGAAACTCTTTTTTGTTGTTGTTTGAGGGGGTGTGGGGGGGGGGGGACATTTAGAGGTGGTGGCTGAGTGGTTAAGGTGATTGACAGCTGATCCATTGTGCTTTGCACGTATTGGTTCGAATCCAATCATCATTAATTCAGTTATTCTGCTACAGTTGCATGTTAACAATATAAATGGCTGTATTCAAATCACTCTCTTTGCAACATTGCTATCAGTTTCTCCCAGAGAAAATGCTCATGTCATCATTATTTTATGGGTGGTGATGGCGCAGTGGATATCACACATGCCTTTGGTGTGGGAGACCTGGGTTCAATGTGTCCCTGAGCAAGACACTTAACCCCTAGTTGCTCCAGAGGCGTGTTACCGCTGACATATATAGCAATTGTAAGTCGCTTTGGATAAAAGCGTCAGCTAAATGACATGTAATGTAATTTAATGCTATAGACAGCCGCCACTTAAAGTGTAACTCTCGCCAAAATGCAACCTAGGGTCTTTTTGTGAATGTACCTGAGTCAAACATTCGTTTAAAAGCATATTTAGGACGGAAGAGCCACTTTTAAGATTTACCGTATTCTCGTTTTTCGGTCAAATAGCCTTTTGAATGGGAATCAAAATAGCTATTTTTAAAACACTAAGAAGGCTTGACACAACATGAAACTTTGCTCGAAGTATCACTAGGGGCTCTACACCTTAACTACACCGGTGCACAAGGGATATACTAAATCTGTGGCTACTTGTTTTGATATCGACTAGTTTTGACTGCCGAGGTGGTAGCGGCTGGAAACAACAAGAGCTATGGTTTTAGTAAACTCTGTGTACACAAACAATGTTGTCAATGCTTTCGTTAAGGTGTAGAGCCCCTGGTGATACTTCAAGCAAAGTTTCATGTTGTGTCGAGCCTTCTTAGTGTTTTAAAAATAACTATTTTGAGGCTAGCATAAAAGTGCCCCTACCACTCCCATTCAAAAGGCCATTTGACCGAAAAACGAGAATACGGTAAATCTTAAAAGTGGCGCTTCCATCCTAAATATGCTTTTAAACGAATGTTTGACTCGGGTACATTCACAAAAAGACCCTAGGTTGCATTTTGGCGAGAGTTATGCTTTAAAGTAATGAGAGGAAATGAGGCGAGAGCAACATGGGCAATGGCAAGCAACAAGTGTTTGAAATATGGAGAGAAGGACAACTGGAACCTAACGGATTTATCAGAATCCTTAAACATCACTTATCAACAACAACCCCCCTCCTTTCACGTACATCATCATCCATGTCCAGTTTAGTGTTGTTAGGGAGACTGAGTAGAGCCTTACAGACTGCTACCTGGTCTCTGTACAACGGCACCATGTTGAAGCGGAAGTTGAGCTCATCAATGGGCAAATTGTAGTGCCTGGCATGATTCTGAAGCACTCCTACAGGCCAGCAGACAGAGGAAAACATGAAAGATACATTTCATCATGTTCTTTTTGCAAGATCTAACGCATGAAAATAGTGCAGTTAAAAGCTAATCACATTATTATGTAAAATTAAAAGAATAGTTGGAGTAAGAGATATTCCAGTAGCTTTGCAATTTCCCTTACTACTATGGTTCAATGAACACATTGAGTATATGTTGTTGCTGCAGTGTTTTACCAGTAAGAAAGCCTTGAGGGAAGAAGAATCCTGAGATCCAGAAAGATTTGGGCGGACCACGTGTGATCCAAGCCTAGCAAGACGGAGAGAGAAAGGGACAAAATGTAATTAGAATTTGTGCATCTATAAATAACTTTTTAATGTGTTGTGTTCAATGTTTAACAATCCATGGTGCATTACAGGCATCCTGTTACTTATGGGGTCTGGGAGTGACTCAACTTGGACTGGCACTGAGGTGGTTTCTCTCTTTTGAGGTAGTAAACATTTGCACTCTGACTCAGTGGCTACCCAACACATAATAAACTAATGCAACTCGGCCCCCTTTGTCCTCTTTGTGTGTGTGTGTGCGTGTGTGTATGAGAAAGTGAATTTTTAGTGAATGTGCAACACTCATGTTCAGACCAGTCTCATGGAAGAACAGCTCAAGCTGTGAACCAGGAGATGAACCAAATGCTAAAAGAGGGTGTACAGAGAGAGAGAGAGAGAGAGAGAGAGAGAGAGAGAGAGAGATAGTCTGTGCCTTAGGGAAGAACGCAACATGTTATTAGTGTTTTCAACTTGATGAGAGCACTTCCATTTGTTTCTCAGGTCCATGCCTACCAAATTATTTCCTGTTACAGTGCTTCAGAACTCTGTCAAGGTACACACACACACACACACACACACACACACACACACACACACACACACACACACACACACACACACACACACACACACACACACACACACACACACACACACACACACACACACACACACACCTTCATGAGATTTGAGTCGTGTCAGTGTGTGCGAGTCAGTGATCCAGAGACTTGAGGCAGAAGAAGGAAGTGAGTCCTATTATCATATTTTCACTAATCTCTGATTAATTTACTACTACTAAATTTTAAAGTTAACTTTATTAAGACAAAATATTTTAAACAAAATACAAATACAACTCAACGTAAGCAAGTGCATAAGATGCCAATATGTGTGTTTGTGTGTCAGTATTTGTTTCCCTTTTTCTTCCAAACCTGGATAAAGGAGGTCCTGAGGGAAAGGTCTCTGACCCAGGAGGCCAGGGGTTTGAGAGAAGGGTAGGCAGAGTTTGCCCAGTGGGTGGGAACCTGGTTGTTCATGAAGCTTGTGTATATGCAGTCCATTTCTTCTGACATCACCACCAGACCTGCTATTGCCTTCTGCAGAGTGACAAGAGACGTCTGGGAAGCACAGAAAAATCATACATCAAATGAGGCAGTTAAAAGGAAAATGAAAATCTCTCAAAAGTTGTTTATTTTTTATATATCTAATATGTTTTAATAAATGCTCATTCAACATAACTCATCACCTTTTTCAATCAATTAACCAATCAATGCACCAATCAATCAATTGTTTTTCTCTATTATCTTTCCTATTCTATTATCACATGAAATGTTATCCCATCAAAGATGTCCAAGTATAACTTCTTAAGCGGTGTTTGCTAATATCAATATCGACAGGAAATACAACTTTAGCTATGCGTGTCACCCTTAGCACTCTCAGCAGGTTGTTAAATCGGTCTGTCTCTTGGCCCAACACGGTTGTTAGGGAGTTAAAGCGTCCGTTTTTGTCTTGGACAAACAGAGATTCCACCGCTTCATCCATGTCCAGACGCTCTACACAAGCAGGTAGACAAGCAGGGAGACAAACCAATAACACAGACACAAATACAGGTAGACATACAAGATGGAAATGGAAATCACTGAGTTAGTTTATGATACACATTCTCAGTAATGACACAAATACATATAGGTAATTGCATGTGTATCTGTGTGTGTGTGTGTACCAGGTAGCTTGGCTAAAATGGATTCAGCGAGCTCACAGACTATTTCATCGTTACTTTTAGCTCCCTGACAGGCTGATGAGCGAGGGTTTACATCCAGTATGGTGCTGATTAGAGTCATGGTTTCTTGGCGCTGTGGAGGCAAACACACACACACACACACACACACACAGTCCTGGTTTATTGATATTTCGCAGTTGCACTCTCACACTGCTTTTTTAACTGGCATTAAACTGTATGAGGAGCTACATCATCAGCTCATAGTTCTCATAATGAATTTAGTTAAAACGTGCTATTAAACACTTTACCCTTCTACAAAACAAACAACATGAAAACAAATAATAAGTCAAATCGTTTACATCTGCTCATATGAGAAAGATGATCTGTATTTTCTGTAAAATACTATTGTTCCTCACCTGGAAGGCCAGGTTGGCATTCTCATGCATGCCAAAGACCTCGGGATCGTCTATAATTGGAAGGCTCTCAATATATTTCTTATATTGCTCTAGTTCATCTGCCTCTGGGGCATAGTAGATGCCTTAAAACACACAAGTGAGAAAAGCATGAAACCACAGAAAATATACAGCATATGAGCATGAACGGAGACAAATAGACTTTTGCAAAAACACATACTTAAATTTCATCATATTGTAAATTGTTCCTGTGATGATCCCTGTATATATACAAATAGAGAGAAGAGAATTTGAGATACCCGAGGAGGAGAAGGTGTAGGCAGGCTCCAGGGTTTTAGGTGAGAAAAAACCTTTGAGGACTGTCCTGAGGCAGCGTTGGTCCCAGGCATCCGTCACTCTGCCTCCATATGTGATCTCACCTAGGGAGACACACACAAAGACCAAGGATCAATATAATAAGACATAAAGACTTTGTAATAAGTGTAAAAACCAAGAGGGCACCCTCACACACCAATTTTGGACATGCCCTAACCTCCACTCATTCTGGTCTTCTGTATTTGATTTCTACTCAAAAGCCTTCAACAAGCAGTGGATACCCAACCTCCTTGTGGCCATTCTGGGGTCTACAAATGACATTGCTTTGAACTCTGGCAGGGACAAATGGCCAGTATGTCTGGGTACGGTACTGGCTAAAAAACTTATATTGCGATTTTGGAAGTCAGATGCTGCCCCTTCATTTGAGATGTGGTTGAGAGAGCTGGGTGAAGTCCTCCACTTAGAGAGGATCAGATTTATGATTGCAGGGAGGGAGAATGCGTTTGATAGGGCATGGGGACCGGTCTTGGAACACTTAAGGGGTCTGAGGGAGAAAACGGAGTGATGAGGGGTCACTTATATTGATAATGCAGCATTAGCGGTTTCAAAGGGAATTTGACTACTGGTTTTACTTTTTGGTCTCTTAGTCTTGATATTTACTAAGATGCCTCATCATTATTGTATTCAGAATCCGCCAAATAATTACAATTGTAAGTTCTTGGTTGCTGCTTATTGTTATTGATGTTATTTTGTACGAATAAGAAAATGTAAAAAAAATGTTGCTTGTATGAACAAATGCAGTCTGATCCCAATGTTGATCTGCAATAAACATACTTTCAAAAAAATAAATAAAAAATAAGACATAAAGACTACATACTGTATGTAGCTACATCATACAGTCTGTGTGCTATAAACAGACACCTTACTGTGTCACACGTGTGTAGGAAAGAGAATGGGGGAGAGAACTACAGATACTTTACAGAGACTTAGATTGACTTTTCAGCACATAAAGGCTAGTAGGAAAAGATAAACAAGAGGGAAGGGATAGGGAAGAGACAGCCATAGCTTGAGGGTAAATATTGCCTAATCAAAAGTAAGATGGAATTTAAATTATATTCAACACTAACAAATTCAACATTTAAAATCCATTCTTTCTGTTACCACACTGTTACAGTATGTAAGACAATTAGGAAGGGAGTGAACAATCAGACAAATCTCTGCTGAAGCCTTTAGTAAGCTGCAGGCATGGTACAACTGTGACTTATTTTTGCAGAAGAAGAGAGAAACTTCAAAAGAGGAAAGGCAATATCATGCTTGGTTTGAGTCCAAATTTGTTTCCTCAAAGAGTGTGTAGCTCTGTGGCTCACAAGGACTGTTAGAATTAAGGGTTAAACTAATAACACAACAATGAGAGACATCAATTTGATGCCGGTGTGGTGGTGCGCTCCACTGAGACTGAACGCAGCACATAATAATTTGAAGGTGTAATTGAAAACCAGGTAAGGGAAATAAATTAATTTTAGAGATATGATAATTATTGTTAATGAAAGGAATCACTCCCTCTTCTTTATAATAACTTTGTTATGGAAGTCCAGGACAGACAATATTAGATCAACATAATTAAATTAAAATTTCATTTGTGTCCATTTGTGAGACAATAAAACAACTACATGAAAAAAATTGAAAATGTATTATCAAACAAAATTAAAATAGAAAAAATTAAAACTACTCTGACAAAAAAGTTTAAACTATAAAGCCTGCTACAATTAGAGCTGTAACAATTCCAAATTTTGATGTACAATTACTTCAAGAAAGTCTCAGAAATAATTGCGATTAACAGTATAATAATAATAATAATAATAATAATAATAATAATAATAATAATAATAATAATAATAATAATAATAATAATGTTTTTTTCAGTCAAATTAAATCCAATTTATTTATTTATTACTTTTTTTTAAACAAATTAAAGTTTTGATATGGTTATAACAAAACTGTTAAAAATGCAAGACTGTGATGTGACACAATTTAAATCATGAAATGAACTCAGTTGCCAGTTTTGTGGGTACACTTAGCTCAAATAATGCAGTCTAATACAACAGCCCTGCATTATATTCCTTCATGAATATTTTAAGATTTAGTTTTGTTAAAATTGTTTTAGAGAGGTGTTGATTAAACTTTTAGGTCAATTTGGAGGATATATTTTTTTGAGCTGTTGAATTGTATTGTGTTATATGTGTGTACTTCATAGCCATAACATTTGGATTTCTTTATCTGCTGTGTTTGACAGAAAAATAACTTTGTTGTGCAAGGGAACATTTGTTCTTTTCATTTCGTGCTATTGCAACCACATTTGGCGGACGTGGAGATATTATGTCTGAGTGGCCATGGCAAATTTGGTGCTATTTGGCTAATAGGTGGTGCTAGCCATTATTTCACTATAAAGGAAGGAATATCTGTCCGTCTATCTGTTTATGTATGGATGTTTGTCCTTCACATATTTCAAGAAACGTTCATCTAATTGACTTCCCACTTGGCAGGTGGATTGCTGTGGACCCTAGGGAGTTCAGTGTCAAGTGTGAAGTCGATCAGATGAGTGGTTCTCATAGCTGGGCCCGTTCGGAACAGGCAAAGCAATCTGCCTGTTTACGAAGGGGCACATGCTCAAAATGGGGACTGCACTAGTAAATAGAAAATGTGATTGGAGCATAAAAGAAATCGACCACACAAACAAAACCCCAAATACATCAACTTGTGCTGTATGTACGTCTTTACAAATTTAGATAGACCTGCATGCAAATACAAACACATATCCCTGTGTGTAGACTTCCCTACCAGTGATGTAGATGAGAGCATCCCAAGGGATGGTGCCCTCTCTGCAGTAGAGATTGAGGTTGAGCAGAGCACACTCCCTGTCACTGTCGTTAAACTCATAGCGGATGTTCCAGCCCAGAGGACCAAATTTCTTCCGCTCCTAAGACACGTGCAAAACCAGACATAAATAAGAAGATGCGTAGAAGGACAGGCACATACCTAAGCAAACACATACAGTACAACAGCATGCAAAAGAGTAAATCATGTACAGGCACACAATGCAGTAAGGGTCAAGTATGTGTGAGGTGTGTGAGAACGTATGTAACCTGGATGATTGCATGGAAAAAGCACATTCCAAAGACGATCTTCCTCCACTCACGTCCCAGAATGTGGTCTTCAAAGAAATTGCTGGAGATCTCGGTGAAGGCCCGTCGTATGTTGGCTCGCAAGCCTTTAGGAGGCTCATTAGTCACCTGGCAACAAAAACACAGAAGCACAAAGGGCTCAACGACTGCTATAAAGAGTTCTTCTCAGACTGCCAAACATTCTGGGGCCATGCTGGGGTCAACCTAATTTCCCTGGTTGTGCAGGCAGTTAGTAAGCCCAGTTATGACACCTGTAGCTATCATGCAGTACTCCCTCACGGAAAGTTGTGTATAAATCCCACTTATCAGATCTCTTTTGTTGCTAACCCAGAAAGCTGGATTGAATGGACATGTATTATATTCACGCAGCTCATTAATCAGAGGACAGTTAACATTTCAAAACAGTTCACGAATATTTAATTCAAAATATCAAAGGTTACAGACAATGTATACTGTGAAGTGATCTAAAAAGTGTGTTGCTAATTATTGAGAGTATCTAAAAATGTGTTAAAGGTGCCCTGCCACACGTATTTTATACTTTGTGTTAATGTCTGAAGTTCTTAAAACGAAAATAATATAATGTCCGCAACAGGTAGGGCATAATGTCAGCGCCCTCAGATATATAGGGGTGGAGCGAGTCAACAAACCTCCTAGAGGGGGAGACCAGGACAAAAGGCTCCTCCAACGGGAAACCTTTTGGATTCATTATCTAAACACAATGTCTCCTCATGGCCTTAATGAAGAATTTGATATAAAACCATTCTTATAAAAAATGTTGTAAGATATTGTTTGTTTCTTAATGAAGAATTTGATACAAAACTATTTCTAAAAATGTTGTTAGATATTGTTTGTTTCTTATATAAAACATTGTAAGATATTGTCTGCTTGTGAAAGTACTAATGCAGTAGATTTTGTGAGTGTGTGGGGTGGTGTTCATTGATTTCTTAACTGTTTGTGGTAACTTTGTATGGAATTGTTTTCCTCTTGAATGTTTATCTCTATATATTATATTTTTTTCTTTTTCCCATTTTTTTCTTTTTCTTTTTCCCTTTTTCTCTAGTTTTGTGCATGGTAATATCATGTGTCTCTTTGGATATATTGTATTTTAAAAAGTAACCCCCCCCCTCTCTTTTGGGATGTATATGGTGAAAAAGTCCATGAAAATGTCATGGGTGGGGCCTTTTTGGGTAGCTCACACCTAATCAGGCTAATTGAAGCCAGATGGTGTGTCAGCTGAATGTGAGCCCTACATATATCCCTTCATCAAATGTGTTCACCATTTGCCTGAAGAAGACCCAGCGCGTGGAAACGTTGCATTTTATATTATTATATGGGAGTTTAAAGCAGTGGTGCGGACATTATATTATTTTCGTTTTAAGTATTTTCATTTGTCCTGCACCTGCCAGAAGGTGGGATGTGCACACAGTTACTTTTATAAATAATGTCTGAAGTTCTACCATGGACTCAAATGCCTTGGTTACCTTGTTTCAAGCCATTCTAGCGTGGTATAGAAAGCCTACAGGAAGACTCAGCTCGATTTCTGCCAGTTCTCATTAATATTCAACAACCTAAGCTGTTTGAATCTGATTGGCTAACAGCCTGGCCGTCAGAATCCTTTACCCAGCCCAACTAGGCGAGCGAATGAATAGTAATGAGCTCAGGCAATATGATGTCAGACTGACCAGCTTTTGTAATTGGCCTGATTTCTCTGCTTATTTCTTTTCAGTGGCTAGAGCTGACAAAAGGAGGTAGCCGTTCATTTTCACATTCACAACATAACACAAACACATATGGACCTAACATATTTAAAAAAATGCAAGTAAAAACATTTAAAAAATGCAAGTAAAAACGGTTTTGTATGGCAGGGCACCTTTAAATAAGCGCTCATAATTTCACAGCAGCATCCATGAAAAGGAAAAGCAATCATGGATTATTGTTCCAAATGTTTGTGTGTGTGTGTGTTTGGTCGTGTGTGTGTGTGTGTGTGTGTGTGTGTGTGAAAATATATCATACACTGATGTTTTCCCTCCCCTAAAATAAGAAAGATTAAGCAGCAATATGACAGCAACTGATGACAGCAGGTGTCACATCTAAAACCAGCTATACCAGATAGTCAAGTGATGGCCATGAAGACACTTTTGTTATAATATATATATGTTGGACAATATAAGGTCTAAAAATGGTCTTTATGCTTTGATTTATCCTGTAAATCTCTCCCCCAGATGACTGAAATCGTCCACCATCATCTAAGCTAATGTTTCCAGTGGACAGAGAGTATAGATCTTGAGTTACTGGAATGCTGCCGAATTGCTGTACTTACATTAGAATATTCTTGCATATGAAGAAATACAAAGTTTAAAGCACTGTGTCAAACAGACCTTTCACAAATGTTTTTCCAATTTAGAGGCTGACAGCAGCAGCAGCAGTAACTTTTTGCACGTTTGTAGATCGATCCAGTGACTTAGGGGCCCTCTCAACTACTACTAACTTATCACAGAACTAAGTGCTGGTGTTGCCACTAAAATGACTTGGACCAAAAACTTAGCAGTATTAAAATAAGGACTGCTTGAATATGCACCTGATTATTCTTGTTTGTTGCTATTATTTAAAGTTGTTGTGATACTGTGGCTTGACCCAGATGATGTACAGTATAAACGGATCCCAAATTTCAACTTCCTGATTTATGCTGAAATCCACTATTAACAATTTATGTGAGCTCATAGACTTTTGAGCAGCTTCACCGTTGTTTATGTGACAGCTGAAAAAGTAAATTATGAGAAGAGTGTCTAACCAATGAATTTATGGATCCGTGAATGGATCACATTTTGGGTGCAATTAAATTGCAATTAATGCAATTAAAAAACCCTTTCCTTTTGGGCTGATTTTACTACTACTGATGTTGTGACAATTCCTTTTAAGGTGATGGCATCGGTTCTGCCTTTTGTTCAACAAATTACAAAGCATGCAAGACGTCACGTAACTTTCTATTAAAAGGAATGCAAATCAAATCCATTTAGCCTTTTACTTACATCCCGTATCCCAGCAGACACAACTACATTGCCATTATGTAATGCTTAAGAATTAAACCTTCAGAAAACCCTTCAAAACCTTAAACATTTTATTAAAATGAATTATTAATAGTCTTTTGTACAGATGCAATATCAACTGTGATTTCCCAAATAAGTCGTAAACATTAAACTCATATACAAATCAACGAATATTTGCTTTCACAGCATGGGTGTTAATTGTGAGTGTGAGGGTGTATGTTTACCTTGACAGAGTTCTGAAGCACTGTAACAGGAAATACTTTGGTAGGCATGGAACTGAGAAACAAACGGAAGTTCTCGTCGATTGATGTTTCTGCACAGGAACAGAAGGGAACATTATTCACAGCCATTAACAAAAGAAAAAACATTTTAATCAATGTGGCTCTGACTACACAGAAAAAAAATGTTTACTGATGCTGTGAAAAACCAAGGAAACAACCACAAAAACAGCAGTCATTTAGTCATTTGTGTCCCTGGAAGCTCTGTTATGTTGTGTGCACATTACAGTGCGTATTCTGTATTCACTTGGCATTTTTCTTCCAAGTTGCAGTGAGCTGGTTTCTCAGCCACCATGCATTAGACAAGAGCAACAGTCTGAAATGTAATCATGAATGAGACGGTAGCCACATCTTTAATAGGTGTCAGGATGCTCTACCCTTCTGTGATCATGTGTATAGTTACATGGAAGTGTTTCGATGTTGTTTTAATGTGGTAATACCAGGATCAGTGAAGGTCTTGATGAGCTCCTCCATGGCTAACATCCAGGAGACAGCCAGATGACAGTTCTGCAGAAAGACCCATTTGCCACTCTTCAGTGCTGCACGGATCATCTTCTCTGCTATCGGCCCCTGGCCTTGACCCAATGAGATGGACTCAACTCTGACAGACAGAGAAAGTTGGAAATACCCCTGTGACTATATGTCAACACCTATATTCACTGATCATCACAGCAAACTCCTCTTCTCTCTCCCAATCAAGGTTGATGTCTGTTGCCCTTTATATTTTCATCTCTATTCTGTGGTAACACCCCAACCTTATATCATCTGTCTTTGTCTTTTACCTGTCAAGACAACCTCTCTCTTTTGCGAAGCGCTGGAAGGCCCCCATGGGGTCGGATCCTGTGCTGAGAATGAAGACCAGTGGTGTGGAAGGGGACATATCATTGTAGAGGTTTGCCAGGTCTACTGGAGGGTTCTCCACAAACTGCTTCCCTAGGCTGACAATCACAAACTCTGTCGCTGCAAACACCACCTGGACAAGAGGGAGAGGAAATAAATCAGAAAAACAAGACAAAGAGGACAAGTAGTTAAAGGTCCAATATGTAATATTTGTACTGTAATAAATCCAAAAATGACACCAATGCCTCATCAGATATTAAGGAAACATGTTAAACTGAAATACTATCTTTTCTGACAACAATGCTAATTTCAGTATTTTTTCTTTTTGAAATTTACATTCCGTGACAGAATTTATGTTTATGTTTTGATCTGTGTGTTGTTATCAACGGCCCAGTTTGACAGACAGGCCGGGTTGCCAGATATACCTGTAAAAACGTAAACCCAGCGCGCTACAGCTGTAACGTTAGTACAGCCATGAAAGCAGCAAACAAACAAACAGGATCAATGGAGATAGATTCTACCCGACCTAAAAAAAGAAAACAGCATGTTTCTAACAGTGCGTGACCAGAGACATAACAACCCCCGGTAAATAATGGAGATGTATTTGAAAGATGGAGACAGCTTAGAGCGGCCAAAAAGGACGCAGAGTTGGCTTTTTTCTTCTTGAACCGTGTCGTCCAAGGTACTTATCCCCCCCGGATTTGTATCCCCGCGAGCGCCGCAGTGCGGGCGCGAGCTTCGGTCCCCTACAGGTTGTCTAGTACAGCTGCAGCTAAACGTTACGTAGTGGAAGACTGACAGGGCTTTCCAAAGTAACAAGGGTCTTGTTTATCTACCTAAATACGTGTATTTGTCTGTTACAACTAAACGTTACATAGTGGAAGACTCAACAGGGTTTCCATAGTAACAAGGGTCTCATTTATCTACATAAATAGGTGTATTTGTCTGTTACATTAAGGCGCGACATGTGAATTGTTTAAGGCCGTTTATTGTTGTGATTATTCGACAGTGTTTTCAAAGTTCCATATTGACATGCTCCGTAGCTATGCCTAGTATCTACGTTAGTCATGTAGGTTAGTGAACAATATCTTTTCCTCGTCTTTGCTAACCCGTCCCTCCCTGCCCTCTAACGTGATTTCTGTTTTAATTTAATTTAGTTTAATATGGCTGTTCAATTAAACGCTTTGTTCACCTGTCTGCCATATAAATTACATAGGGGATACACAAAATATCAGGCCGTTTTTCACCTGATATAATGTGTATCCCTCTCTCTAACAAGCAAAGGGTCTTTCCTACCATCATGTGTGTTATTTTCTGACTGTACAGAGTCACAATAAATAACTTGAGATAATATGGACATGTCTGCTGTTTTCTAGCCAAAGTTACATAGGGGATACACAAAATAATTAGGCCGTTTTTCACCTGATATTTTATGTATCCCCTCTTCTAATAAAGGGTATGTTTTCCTGCCATCATGTGTGCTATTTTCTAACTGTAAAGAGTCACAATAAATAACTTGAGATAATATGGACATTGCGTCTGCTTTCTAGCCAAAAGTTACATAGGGGATACACATTATATCAGGTGAAAAACGGCCTGATATTTTGTGGTATCCCCTATGTAACTTTGGCTAGAAAAACAGCAGACATGTCCATATTATCTCGCATTTATTGTGACTTGTTAAAGTCAGAAAATAACACACATGATGGTAGGAAAGACCCTTTGCTTGTTAGGAGAGGGGATACACAAAATATCAGGTGAAAAACGGCCTGATATTTTGTGTATCCCCTATGTAACTTATATGGCAGACAGGTGAACAAAGCGTTTAATTGAACAGCCATATTAAACTAAATTAAATTAAAACAGAAATCACGTTAGAGGGCAGAGAGGGACGGGTTAGCAAAGACGAGGAAAAGATATTGTTCACTAACCTACATGACTAACGTAGATACTAGGCATAGCTACGGAACATGTCAATATGAAACTTTGAAAAACACTGTCGAATAATCCACAATAATAAACGGCGCCTTAAACAATTCACACGTCGCCTTAATGTAACAGACAAATACACCTATTTATGTAGATAAATGAGACCCTTGTTACTATGGAAACCCTGTCGAGTCTTCTACTATGTAACGTTTAGTTGTAACAGACAAATACACGTATTTATGTAGATAAACAAGACCCTTGTTACTTTGGAAAGCCCTGTCAGTCTTCCACTATGTAACGTTTAGCTGCAGCTGTACTAGACAACCTGTAGGGGACCGAAGCTCCGCTCCGACTGCACGCGCGCTCCCGCGGCCAGGGGATACAAATCCTGGCGGGGATAAGTACCTTGGCACGACACCGGTAAGCATTAGCTTCAGGCTAATTTATCACAGCTACTAGGGACGGGCATTTTTTGTCATTTCAACATTTGTGTTCTCACATTGAATTATATAGCTAGAGTACCCGAGTTGGTTACTCGCAAAAACAATTGAGACACAGCCAGTAAAGTGATCCCGACTGGTCCTGGCTAACGCCGCCATGCTAACCCTGCTACCTGTTAACGTTACCGGGGACCAGGCGAAGCAGCCCACGGCTGTTTACAGCGTGTAGCCCTCGTCAGCGGCTGGAGCCGACAACGGTGAGTTATTTTAAGCCACGAGAGGGGGCTGTAAATCGGAAAGAGAGGAATGTTGAGTTTGCAGTGTGTTTAGCGATTTTTGCCATAATTCTAAGCCAATGAAGTGTGTTTCGTCGGTAAGGTAGTGGTATTTTTAGGGTTTCGTATTGTAATTCTAAGCCGAGGAAGTGTGCCTGACTGCGGTGAGAACCGGTGAGGTTGTTGTTTTTTTAGCGTTTCATACTGTAATTTTAAGCCGAAAAAGTGTGTCTGTCAGTTGGTTACAGAGCTGCGCGTGAGCACGGGCTTTTATGACTGTCAATATAGCCAGCATCTACCGTTAGCTACTCCGCTGTGCTGTGGAGTAATGTCTGGCTATGTGAGAAAAGTGTCTAGCAACGTTGTTGTGAATGCTGCGGTCTCAGCCTGGCAACCCCCGTGAACTTCAAGTCTGGGCAGGAGGGGGCGGGGGAAACGACTCTCCAGTATTTTGAATTGGTAGTGCAGTAACTATTTTAACCGCTAGCTGCCAGTTTTACACACAATATTACATATTGCACCTTTTAAGAGAAAGAGACACAGTATATACGAGAGATGGCATCAATGTAAGAAAAGCAAGAAAAGGGTTGGACATAAAAATAAATTTCGACAGATGTTATAACCAAGGAGAGTGACATTATGGGGACATAAATAGAAATAGGTAATCAGGATGTTTTTATTAACAATGGACTGGACATCACTGACGAGAATGGAAGGATTTTCTTTAAATCCAGTTGCTGGCATCTCTGGTTTTCCATGGGAATGCAAAGGATAATATAATGTTTTGGCATGGTCAAGATGCAGGCCAGCATAGTTGTAAATTAGTGTAATTAGCCAAATATTTGCTGGATAAAATGACATGTACAACTTGTTTCTATTGCACACAAATGGCCAAAAAAAAAAGCTGTTGCAGGTTTAATACATATCTTTCCACAGACTTCATCTTAGCTCACCTTTTCTTCAAGGAAGCTCTTGATTAGGACTAGCTTCTGGAAGGCCCCCAGCCTCTCATTCCAGTAGCCTCTGATCCCGCTCTGCTGCTTCACTTCTTTGGACTCCCCAAGAGAAGGCAACTCTGACACATAGCCTACCCAGTTCTCTGGATTGATAGATGCTTGAAGTTGTCCTAGGGAGAGGCGACAAATGTTCTACAAATCACAATGTGGTAGAAGATTGTAGAATAATGATAAAATAAAAGCCTGAAGAGTGAAACAATATGTTTTTTAGGTCAAGCATTCTAGTTTTTATACTTTATATTAAGCCGAAACACGATGCACTAACTATGCTGATTCTTACCTTATCAGCCAGGATAACATTTGGGTTGGGTTACCTAGCTCGATGTGGATATGGGTTCTGGTGATTTCCTTGGAGATGTCCTTGAAGCAGGGTAGTGTGTCCTCCAGCTCACAACATGTCTGCCAGTAAAAATCACTTAGCCATGGCACATCTGGCCGTTCTGCATAGTCCTGGAAGAAGGAGAAATAGAAAAGGAGATAATTACAGTATACAACCACAAAGGAAGGAGATGGGAAGGAGATAGAGGACCATCCTTGACTAGAGAGGCAGTAAAGACGAATTAAAGGATTAATAAAAGTGGAAAGAGAGGATGCTTCAGAACATCTAAAATCATCAGTGATTTTAAAAGCTTTTAAAATCAGCAAGAGAAGCATAGATGATGGATGTATTAAAGCTGTGATGCAAAAGACAGGAGACAGAGGCACAGAGGTGAAGGAGAGGAAAGGAATGACAGCATTAGCATGAGGATCACGACGGCTGACAGCCAGCACCTCCAGCCCAAGTAATGCCATATAAATGAGAGCCAAATGGTGGATGAACACAGAAATATACCCCTGGGTGGCACTGTATTGTGGGCTTAAAAGCGTCTAAATCTAGCTTAAACTCAAAGCGCCCTTTATTCATTGCTATGCACTAACTTTTACCTTCTTAAATGCCTAAACCAATGGTGCTTCAGCTGCACACCCTTCTGACCCACTGGGGTTTGAGAAGGAAGATAACAAACCATTGAAATGCCTATGGACTATTCTGCGGTCTATTGGACTCTTAGTTCAGATGACCTTATTTAGCACCTCTGAAGGTGTCATGCCTGACTTGAGGTACTAAGGCTTATTTGTTGATTGTTCAAGACCTATTAGCATGCAACATACAGGTTGTATGGACAGCTGAGAAACAGAGATACTCCCTTTCTTATCTCTCTTCAACAGAAAGATTTTTTTTTGCCAACCTCTCTAGAGATTTTCTGATTCTTTTGTCTCTCTCTTACTGTGTGTGTTCCCATCAGTCTCAGTAGTTTTTCAACAATAAGGTTGCCAGGATAGAGAGAGACTGCCACTTTGTGACAAAGCCCTTTTTTCAATCAATTCAATCCCAACGTAAGAGGGGGAGAGATACTGCTTACAGGCCACCCTGGGGGGATTGTGAAAGTGAAAATAAAACGGCACCTTGTTTATCTGCAGTTAAGAGGATCCAGCCAAAAACACTAAGATTTTTTTCTATTTTTCATCTAATTTATCATTTTTCATTTCATCTAAGAATACCTGAAAGCCAAATTTTTTATTTATTTATTTAGAGCTTATGCCACAGTTAAACATAGGATGTTGCATCTCTATTCCTAGACAATAAACCTAATAGCTAAACCTCAGCTAGTTCTAGCTTCTGTGGTCCAATCTCCTTATTGACAGTTGGGCTATCTGGTATATTCAAAATGATGTAGTTCAGCCATTGTTTTTCTCAATATCTCTGAAGCCTGTGGCACCAGTTCACACATGATAGTCTACACTGTATTCTTTTTTCTAACAGTCAGTTGTAATTCTCTTACTTTCTGTTACTCGTGTCTTTTTCTCCTGGGAGAAATGTCCCTCTCTGGAACAATGATTTGACTACAGTTGACTTGGTTATGGCTATAGTAATAGTGCAAGTAGAGATGGCACAACTGAACAAAGTGATGGGTTAAGTGTGAAACTAACCAGTTACAACACAGTTGACTTTACACTAAGGACACTTTTACACCTATAGTTCTGTAGAAACAGGGCGATAACTTATGGATTTGATAAAAATTATCAACTCGGTAAATTGTGCGAAAGGTTGAAATTTCAGTCTAGTAAATGCATTGTTTTTCGGTTCACGTCCTATATTTGGGCACCCCTGTTTTCAAGCAGACCAAAGTTTGGTTGTTTGGTCCACAACAGAGTTCGAATGAGCTTTCACACCACCCCAAACAAACCGGAATATCTGACAAAACACTCCCGGGTTCGGTTAAAACGGACCAAACTGCTAGGATGTGAATGTAATCTTAAACTTCTGGTTCATCTGGTGCAACAGATTGCTTGAGCCTTAACTGGCTAAAAACTATCATTGCACATTTCTTTAACCATAAACACCACTGACGCATTGCGGCCTCCTTTACCGCCCTATTAGATAGATTCTCATTTGACACAAGCAATTTACCAGGGGGAATTATTTTTGACTTGATTTCCCACCTCACCTTTTCCAAAGAGGCAGTTCCTTTTAAGAAGTGCTGCCACTCAGCATCAGAAATCTCGCCTCGCTGCCTCATGATCTCTATACATAACATGAAGCTGTAGATAAGCTTGTGCTGCTCAAAGAGGCCACGGGACACATTGATGTAGGAGTTGAGCAGGATCTGGTCCAGCAGGATCTGGAGACGCTCTTCTAACACACTGCTCTTCTCTGACGTCTCAATGGTGGAGTTAAAGAGCTGAGGGTGGAGAAAGAAAAGAACAGAAAAAAAGGGACATCAAATAGTCGAACAGGAAGAAAATAATGATGTTACATCGGGGCTTGAAGTCTTTTCATAAAAATCAGAAGATTTCTCAGTGG
The DNA here is from genome assembly GCF_010015445.1 of Perca fluviatilis. Lineage (NCBI taxonomy): Eukaryota > Metazoa > Chordata > Actinopteri > Perciformes > Percidae > Perca > Perca fluviatilis. The sequence goes on along the minus strand of NC_053112.1, from coordinate 40,780,547 downwards.
CTTGTAAAATGAAGCCTGATTCCTCTCTCGTACCTGTTTGAAGTACTTGAGGGAGAACTGGTACATTGGATCGATCTCAGAGAGACTGGCGATTACAAAGTACAAGACTGAGCCTCGGGTGGCCACTGGTCGGTATCGCTCCCTTGCAGCGTTGATCATTATCTCAGTGGCCTCTGCCTCCTCCAGACGATGCTTGATGGCCTCTGATGTCACCTGAGGAATGGTGGAAATGGAGAGGAAAAAACAAAAAAGAAAGAGATGAATAGCAACAAAACAAGAACAGAAGAGATGTGGTAGAGGAAAGGAGAAAATAGGATAGAACAATATGAGAACACAAGTAAAATTCCAAACGTTAAGCGGAAATGATGATTTGTATATGATGAAAATATCTATATGCCCTTTGCCTGATTTAACATTCACCTTTGACTCCTGGAGAGTTTGAACCAGCTCCTCGTTGTCAAGTATATTCCCCTCAGAGGTGAAGAGAAGCTTAAGGATGCGGTCTTCGATAGCTTTTAGCTGGTTGCGGTCAGCGTTGATGCGCATAATCAACTCATTCCTCTGTTGCTCCAGATGTGGACTCTCCAGTTGTACCACGTCACTGAGGGAGAGAAAAAGGGGAAAGAATGTGGGGGAAAGAAAATGAATCAAACCTAAATATCACAGGCTAAAAATAGTCTGAGATTATGTCAAGTGCAAAGTGCAAACAGTCCGCTGTTGTATAGAAGGTTGTACATGCGGACCAGGTGGTTTGGAAAGGATGCAATGTCTTTTTTCTGTGTCTATGTATGTATGTACCTAAGCAGTTGGTCCTCCAAGCCAGACCTGGTCACGGTGAAGTTGATAATTGTAACTTTGATGCACACCTGAAGGGCAAAGGAACACACACACACACGTTCACGTTGTCTAAGTTACTGCCTTGATGCACTGCTGGTTTGAACTAACACAGGAAAAAAAGTTTGTAGTCCCATAGTGTTGCTGCTCTCCTGGGCTGGCGTTGAATAAAAGGCCATAGTCGGCGAGCTGGCGGGCGACTACATCTCTACAATTCCTGCAAACTGACCATAGCCGGTGCCATTAGAGGAAGCCAAGCAGTAATTGTACCAGCACAAATGTTCTTTTCTTATACTGTTTCTTTTGCCCCACTAAACATGTTATTTTTTTGCAAGCTGATAAATATCTGGTTGCTGTAGTTGTAAAATGTTTGGGAAAAAACCTTAAGGCAACCGACAGAGGTGTGTTGGTATTCGTCTAATCCAAGACTCCATAGTGAACAGGCATTGCATCTGATGCACAATGTTGATGCCAGATGAACCAAATATGGACATTTAAAGGTCCCATGGCATGAAAATTTCACTTTATGAGGTTTTTTAACATTAATATGCGTTCCCCCAGCCTGCCTATGGTCCCCCAGTGGCTAGAAATGGCGATAGGTGTAAACCGAGCCTTGGGTATCCTGCTCTGCCTTTGAGAAAATGAAAGCTCAGATGGGCCGATCTGGAATCTTTCTCCTTATGAGGTCATAAGGAGCAAGGTTACCTCCCCTTTCTCTGCTTTGCCCGCCCAGAGAATTTGCCCCCCCCCCCTCTCCTCCTTGATAACTACAGACACAGAAATGGCACATACTAAGGACAGCTTATTGTGGGGCTGGCTCTAGTAGCTGTAATTCTGCACCAAGGCTGAATTTTGGGAAAGAGACTTCAGATATAGTATTAGGGGACCACTAAGGTCTATATAAAAGCATCCAAAGAGCAGCATGTCATAGGACCTTTAAAGGAGTGTGTGTGTGTGTGTGTGTGTGTGTGTGTGTGTGTGTGTGTGTGTGGTCCTTACCTCTGGTAGGTAGTGTGGGTTGGCCATCTTGGTGGTCATATAGAACCTGAAGTTTTTGTCATAGTCAATATCTGAGTCTCCGAGTCGGATTAATGTCCGTCCACCAGTCACAAATGTCTGCTTCAGCAGGATGGGCTCCAGAGCTGGATCTATGGTTTCTTTCAACTATACACACACAATACAAAAATGTAGGGATGGCAACATTTATACCCAATCATTAATAAGAATGTTATGTTTTGGTTTTTAGTGTGTTCCTACCTCCTCTAGAAGTACAGGCATGCCCATGCGTATGGCATTCTCTAGGGTACGGAGAAAGCTTGGGTCGGTTAGTTTGATCACCTTTAGACCATGCTTGGCCTCTTTAGTACGGATCCATCGGTTGGCCTGAGGGTGAAAGAAATAACCTTTATCTAATGTGATACAAATGGCCTGTTTACATATTTTGTAAACAAAAATAACAAATGTCAGCACATGTAATAAAGGGAGACTATATAAATGGTAGCACAGCGGTAAAAACGTACACACAATACTATATGTGATCATGCTCAATGTCATACATGAAAGGTTACACAAACAACTTATATACCCATATTTGCATTCCTCCCTCTATGTAAAGTAAAAGAGAGCATCTGTACTCAAAGACAACAGACACTTACGGGATGGAGGACAAAAGAAAGCTAAAAAATGACAGTGGACATGTCAGTGGTCAAGAAGATATGGAACAGTAAGCTGAATGGAGGCCTCAAAACTGAAGATGTGACAATAATTCTATCCTCTACGTGTTTGTAAGTCTGAGCGAGCTGGTTTGTGTCCTTTCTGTGTGGGGAAGCTTGGAACTGTGTCTCTGGATCACTGACACGACTCAAATCTCATGAAGCACTTTGCTTTTGTGTGTGTGTGTTTCCTGGGGCAGGGGCCAGTCTCTGACTTTGATTGTGTCTGACAAAAACTTCTATTTTGAGAGATTTTTTTTTTGTTGTCCTTTACGCTGGTACCGCAGCCACCTAGTTAATGTGTTAAACACATGCAATCCAGAAAGGAATTTATGGAATAGAATATTATTCACTTGGGTTTTCAACCCAGTGTATACACAATAACATGACAACAACAGGACACAATGTGTGAAACTTGGAAAATGCAAATCCCAAAATAATAAACTGATTAACTGATTAATCACAACGAACAACAGATTAATACATGCCTGAAATAAGGCTGAATGAATGCTTCCTTAATTCCAGTTTTTAATTCACCTGATCCTGGGGGTCGATCATAAGTGGCCAGCGGCGGCCCTGAGTCACCAGGATCCCGTTTTCTGTAGAAACGGCGTCACGAGGCAGACCTTCTGTGTTCCACTGGCGGATAACAAATGGGTCACCCAGACTGTTGATCAGGCTGAAACTGGAACTGATGGGGATGTTCAGTTCCTGGCACTGTATTATCCACTGGTCAATTAGCTGGGGAAAGGGGGCACACACACTCACAAGCATGAGTGCATTCATTTTTTTTCTTAGGTTGGTTTTCGTATCTTGCATATTTTATAATGTTCCTGCTTTCTTAATAACTTTCTTATAACTGATTTCAACAATGTACTTCTGCAGTTTAATAACGTACAAACATAATTAGTTTAGTGCCATTAACATATATCTATTCTGTTCTGGGAATTGCATCTCAAAGCAGAAGTACAATATTGAGACACAACTGGACTTCGTTTGCTGTCCTATGAACACTGCAACGTCAAAGGGTGTACTGTATTGCAAAAGTGTAAGACTATAGAGTGAGTTCATAGAGTAGTCCTAAAAATCTCTGAATTGCACTTAATCCCACTGTACCCACCAGCTGTCTATAGTGGGAAGTAAACGCTCCATAGTAGGCCACACAAGCAGCTGCAATAAACACATTCCCCACGACGTTGATGATCTCTTGCTCAAACAAGGCAACACTTTGTTCCCAGCGTACTTGCTCATCACCTAAGGCAGAAGTTAGCTTCCCTGCCCTGGCCAACCGAGCCTCTGTCAGAGCCATGGTGTTAACTTTAAGGATAGAGAGCAGTCACAAAGAGAGAGAGGAAAAAGACTATTAGCAAGGTAAATGCTGACAGACATTTTTTTTATTCAATTCCAATGGGTAATAATAAACTCCTTAAATACTGAAAGGGATAGAAGAAATTTAAGTGAGAACTTTTTTGCAGATGTTCACACATTAATACATATAATATATGCAGCAGGGCAGTTTAAAACTCAGGAAAAGTTTAAACAGGTTAGGGACCGTTCAGTATTTATGGAATGGACCACCGGACCACATGTCTTTTTATTCTTTGTTGATGGGAGGGTCATCAAATTTATTTTAGTGTAGGGGGAGGGTAACCCAACTTTTGTATTCATGAAAACAGCAAAATTTCAAAGTGGCTTGTTTGGTGCATATTTATCCATGTAGCTCTATCAGTCTCGGCCCCTATCGCTAGAAGATGGGTCGCTCCCTGTTTAGTCAGCCAGACAATTTGAGCTGTAGCTTTAGAGACCGTGGGATTTCCCAAACTGAATAAATCCCGCTCGCACATATAAACACAAAACTGCTCTGCTAGCTCCATCGTGTTGGAACTAAGACATCTGCTGAAAAAATAATTTTATTCATTAGCATGATTGCCGTACTGTTTAGTTAAAACACAGCCACACATCGAAAACCTGACACAAGCTTTTATTTTGAAAAGTCGAAACTTGCAGACAGCACCAAGCAGGGAGGGCATGAGACGGGAGTTCTCCAGGTTGCAGCCATACCCGACTCAAATATTCTTTCGGTCCCGGTGATTATTTGTGAAATTGTGCAAACGACAGCCTTTTCAAGGCATTTGAGAAGGAAGGAGTGGTAGCATGCAAGCTCCCAAATTGACGCTTGTCTGAGAAATGGAGTTCTGGATGATGTTCAGCTTCGGCAGCTTTACCTATGCTAAAATATACAATGACTGAGGAAGCCTAGTGACGAGTCCATAGCAACCCAGTGTGCTTTGTTGAATGGTCTCAATGTTTTATTTTTTTATTTCATGCAAATACTTGTTTACTAGAGGAGTAACTTAGTATTTGAAGTAATGCAGTAAGTGTGCATTTAGTTTCCATGCTTATTGTGTTTCCACAACAATGTTAGTGAGTAAATCTACTGAAATGGCCACCATAACAGAGGAGTGTAATGCGGAGGTTAAGTCACGTATGTCATGGCTGTAAAAAACAATGGGCATCTGTACATCTTTGCCAAGCGCAAACCAGTACAGAAGGCATCGATAAATTGTTGGGGAGGGTCATCCCTTTTTTGCATATCATTTTGGAGGGTCATCCAAAATGTATTGCTGGTGAAGGGAGGGTCAGGTCTATTTTGACTTAAGTTCCCAAAACTCCTCCGGTGGCCCCTGAAATAAATAATGAACAGTCCCTTACATATAAAGGGTACACCCCTTACCCAACTCCTCCTTTTCATTTATGCTGCTGTTAAACTTATCCTGTAGGACCTTGATCTGGTTCTCCACATCCTGAAGCTGTTGTTGCTTCTCCCTCAGGGTTGCCATAGTGGTATCCAGCTCCTCCTACAATGGTTGGAAAAGTGGAAGAAAGGAATGGAAGAAAATACCATGTATGAACCATTTTAGAGAATTTATTTTTCTCATTATTTGGTCCAATGTATATAGGGTAATTTTGAGTAAAAACAGAGAATGGATTGGTGTTTACTGGAAGAATGCTTTGATTTCAGTAGACTTGACAAAAATAGGCATCATTATGATTTAAAGCAAGAGTATGTAAAGCACATTCCATTAAATTGTAATGCATGTATATTAAAAACCTGAATGCCTACTGCACTCTACTGTGTAGAGTGTTACTGACCTGTGCCTTGGCCAGTTTTTCTCTCTTGGGGCCAACTTCTTTGAGGACCCTGGAGTAAAGATCCATTGCTCTGACCCACATGCACATTGATTTGCAGGATTTAGATACCTTCTCTACCTAACAGCAATAACAAAATAACGAATTACACCAAGCACACTGTGTTATGTTTCACACAATCTACATATCCAATGTCCATATTAGGGATCGACCGATACTGTTTTGTCAAGGCCGATACCAATTATTAGTAGCTAATAAAACCAATAACCGATATTTGGAAGCGCTATGCATTAACAGTGAAAATTTAATTTTTAATTTTAATTAATTAACTTTATCGGTTATCAGGAAATTAAAACGCTGATACAGATAATCTGCAAACTACCAAAAAATCAATCTATCCCTAGTCCATGTGACCATAATTATCAAACCATATTATCAAAACTCCATTTTCTATTCAACTCTCACACAATATGTATGTATGTATGTATGTATGTATGTATGTATGTATGTATGTATGTATGTATGTATGTATGTTTGTATATGCATTATTTTATTTTGCAACATAACTATATATACTATATTTTAGTTGATTCTTATTCAAATTATCTTTTTATGCTATTGTCATTTTACTGGATTTTGTTTTTATTTTGCTGTTGTGAAGCACTTTGTAAGTATGTTTTGAAAGGTGCTATACACATTTGTATTTATTTTATATTATCATTATTCAAAGCTGTTGTTCAAGTGTTTGAACTCCAATTTCACCACAGTCTGTTTACTCTGAGCCCTACTCCAAAAAATCTGACTGACATGTCAGTGTTTGGCATGAAATCCAAACAAACCTTTTCAGGTATGAAATCAGGGTTGTTGATGTATTTTTGCAACTTCTGCAAGATCTGAGACTTGATATTGTCCTTGTCGTAGTCTGTCAGCCGCTTGAGGAAATTGGCATCTCCCAGTAATTGCTTGGCATTGGGCCAGTCGGGTCTGTAGGAAGACAGGCATGTTAGTGGAGCTGTGAAAAAAGGGGCCTAAGACAATGCCTAATAATAATTAATATGTGTGCATGTGTGGCTTAATTTGTATGGGGACAAAATATATCTGTTAAAGTGATGGTTCGGAGTAATTTCACCCTAGGGTCCTTTGCACCATGACCTCGAGCCAAACACCCCCCCAGAAGCTTTTTTCACCTGGGTCTAACATTGGGAGAGTTAAGCGTGAATATTACCTTTAGCCGACTAATAATGGAATGATACCAAAGGTCTACACTAGTGTATATATATAGGTTATGCACTCATGATCGATGGATTGTAAAGTTTGTAAGTACACCAGAAGGTTATGTAAATAACACTTGCCTGCTGGCTTCTGCTCTCTGCTGTTGTTGTTGCTGCTGCTGTAGAGGAGTGCTTAGGGACATCTACAAATTACAACACGAAAAGAGATGCAACAAAAATATTTTTAATTTTTTTTTTTTAAGTAAGTGCTGTAGTATAACTAGCAGGAGACAAGTAATAATTGAGGTAAGTTTGGAGACATTACCTTATTTAATCATTAAATTAATAAATATTTTTGTTGCATCTCTTTTGGTGTTGTAATTTGTAGATGTCCCTAAGCACTCTTACTGCCCGTAGTAACAGCAGCAGCAGCAGCAGCAGCAGCAGAGAGCAGAAGCCAGCAGGCAAGTGTTATTTACATAAACTTCTGGTGTACTTACAAATTTTACAATCCATCGTTTTATGAGTGCATAACCTATTTGTACTACTGTAGACGTTTGGTATCATTTCAGGCTTCGTTGTTATGGAAATCTTAATAGCTCTTCACGCTTCATGCAAACGCTCCCAATGTTCGACCCAGGTAAAAAGCTTCTGGGGTTTTGTTTGGCTCGAAGATCATGGTGCAAAAAGGACCCTAGTACGAAATACTTGAACCATCACTTATATAAGGCTGAAATTTTAGTCAGTGCAGGTTGTTGTTACACATGTTTAGTACATGGTGCAAGAGTTAGCAAACCCTGCCTGGAACTTTCAATTGCTAGCATTGACATGAGAATGAAATTCTACTTATAAATAATCAAGGGACATGCTAATGTAAACTACTGTAGGTTATGATACCTTAAATATAATGTAGGGATTCCACTTTGACATCCAACAAATGACATTTAACAGAAAGACTCACATCACAATTTAGAAAAACAAACAAAAGACAAGAGTCTAATTAATCAAACGATATATCACACATTCATGTAATTTGTCCTAGTGCTACTGTAAGTCAGTAAGAGTTCTACATAGTGCTAGTCTGTTGCGGGACAAACAGCGGGTGGTAGGTAAGAGTAGATGGGACATTGGGAAGGATTGGAGTTAGTTCAGCAATGCAGTAGATTAATAACTGATGGAATTTAGGGATTGATGCATGCTGAGTCATGAGATGGTAAGGTAATCCCTCTGGATGCTGACTACAAATATGTGGGATTAAAAAATAGGCCCAAAATTGAAACATTTGGCAGAATGCCTGCAAAACAACAGAGAGGATTGTGATTATAATGATGATCATCATTTTTGGAATTATTAAAATGATGGTGATAATAATTACGCTGAAGATATTATAAATGCCAAAATGATGAAGGTGGCTACAATGCTGATTGTGATTATAATGATGGATCATTATGACCAATGGGATGAGATCAGGATGCCTGATCAATCTTTGTTGGGACATTGGGTGAATACATTTTCCAATTTGGTATTCTTTCTTTTTTACAGTCACTTATCCTACATTTACATCAGTTTGGGATTGCATACCAGTATCCTCTTTTGATCTGACAGAATTAGACACTGTTTTCAGATGACCATTTACCATTGGTGTCAAATGAAATCAATTGTGCTGAACAACTAAAACACACATCATATAGAGAATGTCTGGTCTGTCCTCCATGCTTTATGAATTTATTATGAAAAAGGCATCTGCCATCCCAACTTTGTTCTATTTCCTTATATAATAGAATGTAAGGCTGTAACATAATAACTGAGAACGGCGTTTGTAACAATGGAATATAAGCTGGGGAGACAGAGGGCTAGATTTATCAAGCCGTTTGCGCCTGTTTCCAGGCGCTAATTGGTCGCAAAGACGGACGTAACCGATGCGGGCTATTTACAAACAAGGCGCACTTGGGTAAAATCGCAGATTGTCTGCCACATGAGCGAGAAGAGACAAGTTGCGCTTTCAATATGCGTTCGTGGGGAAAGTGGGAGTTCCACCCAAAAAGGTGGGAGGATAAGCGCAAAGTGCACCTAATTATATATTCCGTGGTATTTATAAAGACTGTCAGTAAGAGCGCGCCTCTATTCTGCGGGGGAAATTCTCCGCCTCTTAAAAGCAGGTCTAAACCAGCCGCAGTCGAGTTTCCTCGTAGACCTTTATGCCGCTGGTGAAATGGCAACAGTAATTTGAGCAAGACGAAGACATAGGCGAGGCTGAAAATATTTTTAACACAAGAATCACACTTGATGTTGTGTCAGTGAACACAACATCATTTAGCATTACAGATCAAGCAGCCATGCAATATTAGAGTTACTGGAAGAAATCAAAGATGAAATTGCATCTCCCACTCAGTGTTTACATCCCATTCCAGCAGTTGTTAAACTCCTCGCTACATTACAAATATTGGCATCAGGATCATTTCAAACAGTCATAGCATCAGCAGTGGGAATATCGCAGTCTGCACTCAGCCATATCATAGCACCAGTACCGCTTTGCTACAGCGCAATTTACGGTCTAGTGGGCGGAGAAAGACTCTGATTGCCTGATGGGTGTCAGGGTTGATAAATACTACGCAAAATGTGGAAGCATAGCGTGCGCTATTACCGAACTCGCATAAACAGACGCAGCGCAAACTGCGCTAGTGTTAGTAAATCAGGCCCAGAGACTCTAATAAAACATCTTTGAGGAAGAAAAGTCTTGTATTTTAGGGTGAGAGAGAAGCACACTGACTTGCAGCTGAGCAGGATACAGACAGCCTCCATGACGGTCATGACCATGTCTGGGGGTTTGGTGAACACCTTGATCTCAGAGATGTCAGCCTTGTCAAGAGAATTAAGGGCCTGGTTGGCACCCTCCAGGGCTGGCAGAGCCTCATCCAGGTCCCTCTGGGCATCAGCGGCTATCTCCTGGGTGTATTCAGCTTTGACCTTGGCCAAAGCCTCGTCCTCTGTCACTACTTTACGCACCTGTTGAAGGGATATTTCTGTATGATATACAGAACATTATTATGCTTTTTACTGAAAAAGCATAATAATGTTCTTATAGGAAACAACAGACACACCTTTGAAAGCTCTATGGTAGTACTACCACACACACACAAACTCACGCACACACACACAAACACACACAAACACACACACAGACACACACACACACACACATACACATACACACACACACCTTGTCAGCACTCTCCTGGTCTACAGCCAGTTTCTCCATGAGGGCATCAACATCAATGGATTTTTGTTTCAGCACTGGCTCCAGAGCAGACAGGTCCACTTTCATTGTATCCACAAGCACATTGGTCTCCAGCAGTTTGGTCAGACCATTCTTCACACGATCCCTGGCCTATACAGAAACATCCCCACACACAGGTATATTATGCATACAAAGCTTTTAGACATAATCTACAAAATAATTTTTTTTTTTCCACAATTACTACAAACCACTAGCCAGAGCAACTAGCTGCTACTTCCTCTAAGATTAGGGTTCATCATTATCACCACAGCCTTCAACTTATCACTTGTAACATTTGTTGCATTTTGATGGTCAGACTTACAAGCACTAACTGCTGTCTCTTCTCATCAAGCATGGACAGGTAGAGGTTGATGAGCTCCAGGTAGGAGGTAGGTGTGGTGTAGTATCGGCGTCTCAGCTCCGAGTAGAAGCGCTCAGCCATATCAGTAACACTCACATGTATCTCCACGCACATGGCTGAGAAGCTCTGTTTCAGCTCTTCGTTGCCAAAGTCGACATTTTGGAAAAAGGTCTCAGAGACAGAGAGCAGCGCCTCACGAGGCCACTGGGTACCCGGGGGTAAAGGGGAAAAGAGGAAGGAGTGAGATAATGATAGCGAGCAATAGCAAGGATATACAGTTTTTATTTGAGCTTTTGTTTATTTTTCACAGTGATTCAACAGAATAGCAATAGAAAGCCATGCAAATGTACATCAAATAATAAAGACATTCAATAAAGATGCCAATTACATGTTTCCTCAACTGAGTTTAACAAAAAAATTATTTAATATGCTAATAAAGAACATTAATGGAACGATATTGATAGAAAGTCATAAACTAAAAGACAGGTGAACAGAATGGTGGAGGGGGGAGAGAATAGTTGTAAAACAAGAAAAATGCAATATGAAGAAAGTAGGGTCTGAAAAATTACATCAGCGTGGAAAATAAACTACATTTTGGGTATAGCTGCCAGGACCAGCAGCATGGCTGTAATGTAAGATAGATTGAAAGAAGAATGGCGCTGTAGACTGGTTCAAGACAAGGAGACTGATCCCTATAACCTGCTGTGTGTACCATACATAATGTGTATTTATATTCTATGGTTTTCTATGCATAATAATTACATAATCATCTTACATTTCACAACCCCAAACTAAAACAAAGTAAGTATATATGACTAGATATGGTCAGAAAAATTTGACCAATCTCAGCATACCTGCACAAACCAGTCAATGGTGCAGCAGTTAACCAGTGAAGGAAACATACGACAGCGGGACCTGAAGGAATCGCCCACAGGACTCATACACAGAACAATGTGCAGCTTCTCCCGTACACGAGAGATGAAATACTGGAACACCTGAGGGCAACACACACATACATATGCAGAGACTCCATAATATCTGGAGCTTTGGCTGTTGTTGTGTTCTTACAGTTTGCTTGGAGCCACGGACTTGACTAACTGACTGCTCTGGACTAGACACTATGGCTATTTTTGCCCTTTGTGGGAGACAGTGGGCTAGATTTATCAAGCCGTTTGCGCCTGTTTCCAGGCGCTAATTGGTCGCAAAGACGGACGTAACCGATGCGGGCTATTTACAAACAGGACGCACTTGGGTAAAATCGCAGATTGTCTGCCACATGAATGAGAAGAGACAAGTTGCGCTTTCAATATGCGTTCGTGGGAGGGTCGTGGGGAAAGTGGGAGTTCCACCCAAAAAGGTGGGAGGATAAGCGCAAAGTGCACCTAATTATATATTCCGTGGTATTTACAAAGACTGTCAGTAAGAGCCCTCTATTCTGCGGGGGAAATTCTCCGCCTCTTTAAACCAGCCGCAATCGAGTTTCCTCGTAGACCTTTATGCCGCTGGTGAAATGGCAACAGCAATTTGAGCAAGACGAAGACATAGGCGTGGCTGAAAATATTTTTAACAGAAGAATCACACTTTGTCAGTGAACACAACATCATTTAGCGTTACAGATCAAGCAGACATGCAATATTAGAGTTACTGGAAGAAATCAAAGATGAAATTGAATCTCCCACTCAGCGTTCACATCCCATTCCAGCAGTTGTTAAACTCCTCGCTACATTACAAATATTGGCATCAGGATGATTTCAAACAGTCATAGCATCAGCAGTGGGAATATCGCAGTCTGCACTCAGCCATATCATAGCACATGTACCGCTTTGCTACAGCTCAATTTACGGTATAGTGGGCGGAGAAAGACGCTGATTGCCTGATGGGTGTCAGGGTTGATAAATACTACGCAAACTGTGGAAGCATAGCGTGCGCTATTACCGAACTCGCATAAACGGACGCAGCGCAAACTGCGCTAGTGTTAGTAAATCAGGCCCTGTGTGTTGTTTTTAAAAAATGTTATGGAAGTTCTTAATTATCTTAATTAGACACGAGAGCCAGCAAATGTAAAAAAAAAACGCTTCAAGCTGTCCTTTCTCCCAACGTCTATAACACTACTCAATAAGAAAACAGGTTTATCCTTATGTAGTTCATAAGCCATGAGGCACTGTTGCATTTAGTTGTATGCATAATGCACTATGGTTTTTATGAATGATTTCCTCATTTATAGAATGCCTATGTCTTTATATATTTGACCTCACAAGGCATTTTGTTGTATGTCATTTATTACTGTGTACCGCTGTACTGTCTTGTTTGCTATGTGTTGTCTTAAGTTGATTGCAGCTGTGTGTAGTAGCACTATTGCCCAAGAAAAAATTCCCCTTGGAGACAATAAGGTTTATCTTATCTTATCTACCTTTGGCTACTGACAGCTTATGATACTGATGATCTCTGGATTTTATCTGAACATCATAAACATTGAGAGGGCAAATCTGCCAGTGTCTTGGATTGGTTTATTTATATCTCTCCGAGGACCCTTTGTGTTACTGTGCAAGGCCAAGAGAGTCTGGCACATAACCCAGTGCTTGTACATGTTGTAGATACATACAGTGCTACATATGTAGTGCCTGAATGTATTTTTTTTTAACAGTGTTTGTGTCGATGTGTGTACCTCATCCCTGTTCTCCTCACTGATGCCAGCCTCTTTGGCTTTAGGGCGGGTGGCAGCTAGTACTTGCTCCAGCTCATCTTTTTCAAAAAGGTTTGGCACCTCGCCAGAGTTCAGCATGTTGTTGATGTCCTCCAAAAACTCCTCCACCACAATCTACAACAGGAGAGTGGACACCTCTAAGGTTAAAAAAACAATCTGCAGGCATCCAAACATTAAATATCAGTTCAACCATCATACCTGAGTATCCGTAAAGAGGAACACCATATTCTTGCCCTCCACACCAGCCATCTTGTAGAGTCTCCTCAAGTCTTCATGGAAGCTGTCATAGTTGTAGCCTCGACTCAGTTCAATCTCGAAGCAGCGGTACCCACACATGTGGGATGCCAACCGAGTGAGTGACTGCTTGCCTGTACCTCCCACCCCCACTAGCAGGGCATTGCCTCTCTCCTGGCGAATCATACGGGAAATCCTACAGTAAAAGATAAGAAAAATAGCATTGTCATTATTTTTTAAACAAAAAAAAGCAGGAAATGATGTGGTTATAAAGATATAGACAGGTCACAGGTTCAATGTCATGTGAGCCACGTATCATTTGAGAGGGTCTTTGAGTAAGACCGTGTAGCCCTACCTACTGACTAGTCGCTTGTATTGTTGAAGAACAGATTTCTGTGGAGTGATATGCAGTGATACAACAATACTGATAATTAGGGGTCCGAGCCAGAGTCTGGAAGAACCCGGCGGTAGCAAAGCTATGCCGTTCGCACAGCAGGGCTGTGGAATAGAGTCTGGATCGGGCCGAATTTTTCTGTCCGAGCCCGGCCCACGTCCGACAGAGCCGTGACTGAACCCGGCCTGAGCCCGACAGGCATTAAGAAATTTGTGTCTGAGCCCGACCCGAGCCTGACACAGTTAAAATCTCATTTTTTTCTCATACTATGACACATGTAGGCTACGTTTTTGTGTGGAAAGCCCGCTTTAATTAAGCAACTGTAGGAAGGCATTCGGAAATGTCAACAGATGAGGCATCAGCGCACACGGGCAACAAGTGCACGTTAATAAGCTGTTAAAATGTTCAATGTGTTAACCTTTCCTGCTTGCTTCTTTTCCGACTGTGGTCAGAAAACCAGGGGAGACTTGTTACCTCCACGGCCGACGTTATAACATGAAAACTCTGCTCCGTTTGTATACAACACGTCTGCTTCCTCTTTCTCTATCTCTCTTCTGACCACTTTCCATCCCCCCCCCCACACACACACACACACACACACCCCCTACAGGCACTGAGCTCTCTTAAAAGGAGCGCAGCACCATTTTACAACAAATGCCTTATCGTGCTGATGTGACCAAGCCCGACCGAACCTGACCATAATTTCTAAATATCTGTCCGAACCCGACCCGTCAGACTCGGGTCTGTGGGCATCCATGCCTTACTGTGGAACCCTATTGTTTTTCTAAGGATTATTTTCCATTATTTTTCTTCTCCGCCTAAAACTCAGACTACAGCCTAAATCGTACATGGTGGAGGGTTGCCATTTTCAGGACTGGTCCAAAACCAAGGGGGTAAGCTTCGCTTCAGAACTCGAGCCATCTATGGCGCCATTTTGTTGCTAACTGGCCATCACCTCCTGTTAGCATTCCGCTGACCGCCATTTTTTTTTTACGTCACTTGACTGCGAATAACTTTACATCAGAAATGTTTGAAGACTCTATTTGTCCATTGTTTAGTTCCAAAGAAACACAACAATGTATAAAACGCTCCATTACCTTGTACCTCACGTTATGGCTCCGTAGCAGACGTTTTTGTAAAAATAAGCTAACGATATTTGTATGATGACGTCGCTTACTGATAGTAGAGGAATTACCGTATAGTACAGGAGAAGCTCGCAGGCAGTTTTGACTTACATGAGCTGTTAGGTTTAATTACTAATGTTAACTAGCATGTTAGTTAGCAATAATTAGCCTGTGCTTATGTTATCTCCTTACATACACCTACACTCTCCGTATCTGTAAGATTGGGAATGATTGAGATTTCTCTTGGCACAGCTAGCAGAAGACTTACAACTTTCAGACAGGTTGCTCACGTCACATTCTCTCAGTTGGAGGCTGCGCAGTAAAGCTGGCCATCACCGGAAAAGTGCTTCTAATAGCCTTCACTGGTCTCCGTCCAGAGCAACGGGGTCTATTGGTCCATTATATACTGTCTATGTCCAAAACTCCTCAGGTGCAACAACTGACCCACTTCCATCACTAGGTGGCGCTATAGCAGAAAAACGCATTGGCGTTATCAAAAACATACTTTTTCGATCTCCTCCTAGACCGTGTGACTGATCTGCACGAAACTTGGCAGGGAGCATCTCCAGACCGACCTGAAGGATTTTGATGGGATAAAAATTGCGCATACTACGCACAAACAAATTTGTGTAGCTAACCATGAAAACACCAACTTTGCCATATCGCGGCCAAAATAAAGGCTATCAACACCAAACTTAAGATTCTTGTTTGCCATGACCCTCTGGAGGTCCCCCACGCGTTTTACAAAAACTGGTTACTAGGGGGCGCTACAAGTACAAAAAGTTTATATCTCATGAACGGCTCATCCGATTTTTACAAAATTTGATGGGTACCATCTAGGGGCTCTCCTGAGGCCAACCCTAGAGTGGGGTACTGAGGGGTCAAAGTGGGCGTGGCCTATGGGACCCAAGTCTAGATTCACCACTTACACTAATGTGAACAACTTTAAATTTACAGGGTAGATGGACAATGGGTCATGGACCACACCTACCAAAATTACACATGTGGACCACTAGGTGGCGCTATAATGTTTTTTTTGCCTTTAACTCCCACATTACACATCGCACATTAGAAAACCTTACATCGCTGTGTTCCTTAAATTAAGCTGAATCACATGATATATGCCACGCCCATTTTCGCTTAAAAGTGTTTTCGCAATATCGCGCGATACCAACTTTTTCGAACTTGTCCTAGGCCGTGCGACCAATCTGCACGAAACCTGGTAGATAGCATCTCCAGATGGAGCTGACCAAAAGTTATACAAAGAATTTTGTTATGTTAAAGTATGCACATTTGACAACCAAACAAATTTTCCTGACTAGCTACCACACACATATCATATCATGTCTGGGACAAATTAAATGTTATCAGCAAAGAACTTGAGTTCTTTGTTCAACATCCCACTAAGATGCTCTCAACCAAATTTGGCGAAGATCGACCATAAGGGCACGCTATAATCAATGTTTATTTGTTTTGGCCAATAACTCAATGCATTTAGGGAAATTTGCAATTGCAATATCTCTGCCACAGTGAATGCAATCAACACGAAACTTGTAATGCTCGTTCGGCATGCCGCTCTGAGGCTCTGTAACAAATTTTAATCAACGTAGACGAGTTTTGACCCTTTTATTCAATCAATGTTAATGGCATATTTGCAATGGGAATGTACAACAGACCTTGCAGCTCACACTTCTCAATATTTACTGATGTTTGCCTCCTACCGTTACATTTTGGTTTTTGCTTTTGCATGCTCCCCTGGTTTTCTACAATAAACAAACTTCTTAACCCACCTGACAAAGTTTCTACAGCCTTTACAGTGGACAAATGCAACTCTTTTCTCTCACTTTTTCAATCCAAAATCAACACCATTCATAGGCGCCGATACCATGGGTGCTTCGGAGCTCGAGCACCCACGGAAAATACTGACCACCCACGTGTGCCAGACACATTCATTTAAAATTAAACATTGCAGTTGGTGCTATGTGGAGCGTCTGTCATAGTGTGATTGGTTATGTCGGTGGCATTGATTCTTAATTTCCCCCCAAGCTGATCGCATTTACGTGTCAGTTAAACTTTTCATCTCCAATCCTATCTGTATTTGTGAGAAGTGTTGAGATGAACAGTTAACCACTATATTTGCAACGGCAATGTACCACAGACCTTGCGGCTTACACCTCTCGAAATGTACTGACGTTCGCCTCCCCACCGCCAGGTTTTGGGTTCCGCTTTCGCGCGCTCCCTGGGCCGTCGGGGGCGACTTGCATCGGTGGCTTGGACCCCGTCATAACTGCTTGCAGTTATAGTTATATTATACGTTTGTATAAGCTGAGTCT
Organism: Perca fluviatilis; assembly: GCF_010015445.1. Classification (NCBI taxonomy): domain Eukaryota; kingdom Metazoa; phylum Chordata; class Actinopteri; order Perciformes; family Percidae; genus Perca; species Perca fluviatilis. The sequence continues at coordinate 40,763,213 of NC_053112.1, read as the reverse complement.
TGATGTACACAAATAACTTAATCATCAATAATCAAAGCACATCCAAAAATGTTAGTCACCTCACCATCAGCAGCAACACACTGTATGTGTGATAAACACTACTTGAGCATGTCACAGTGACTTTCTAGGTATTCTTTTCTTAATGGTGTAACTCTCTTCTCAGTTTGTACAACCTGCAGCTAAAATATATTAACCACCAACTAAGAAGCCGCCTTACAAAAAATCTGGCAATTCAGTGGTGCAAGTTTGCGTGTACATACCTGGAGACATGCTCAATGGCGTCCTGGAAGAAAACCAGCTTTGTCTCCTTGGAGAAGGTCATGTTGTAATCATCGAGGTAATCTTGGAGAACAACCTGAATCTTATTCATGTCTGTCAGATCCTCATACAGACGATCTTCTTTCTCTGCACCCACCTACAGGGATTATTAGATGAAGAGCAATTGTAATAAATAAATGTTATGTGTTAAATGGTATTTTGGTTTAAATCTAGAAATCAAAATGTTTTCTGAATTTGTCAAGCATTTTCAATAAGAAGAGAGAATCTGGCCTTGATGAAGTCTCCAAATATGATGGGCTGAGTCACAAAGTATGAGGGCTCCAAGGTAATGCCAAAATATCTGCCTGGTAGTAAGAGAGAGAGGGTCAAAGGAGGGGTATTGCAAAGGTGCAAAATAAGAGTGAACTGTGAAAGTGTGTGGATTTAGCAAAGTGAGTTATCGTGACGGCCTTTGTGAGTTCTTACTGGCCATCTCAGAGACGATGGTGTTGAAATAGGTCTTATCTTGGTTGTTGATGAGCCGGTCGTGGAACACTCGCTGACACTCATGGCAGAAGAGACGGAAAATCTGGTTCCTGTCTCTCACTTGACTAGGCTCACACTGCAGTATACCTAGACATCAAGAGAGGTCAAAAATAAGATGTACGGAAAGGAGAATTGTTCAGTTGTACTTATCTTAAGTAAATACATGCTGTACATATAGGAGCAAAAGGATAAGAAAAAAATGTAAGGATGAAAAAAGGGAGCTCATTAAAATATCTCTGTGGAGGTCTGCAGCAGTGGAGCTGCTACAATCTCCAAGAAAACAAAAGGAAGAAAACCAAGAAGAGCAAAATAAAAGCGCAGTGGAAAACATTGTAAAGACGCAAGATACATAAAATAAAACAAAAATAAAATGAAGAGCTTAAGTGGCTTGGTGGGAAATTCTATATTGTATGTAAGTGTCTCCGAAAAATGTTTCTTCTGCTCACTTTTAGCAGCTGCTTTACTTACTCGTTATGAAGCCATATGAAGACAACTGCAAAGGATACATTTAAAGTAAAACAAAACAGAAAAATACACTGTGTAGAGAGAGGCCATGTGATGTTAGCGATATAAGAAAATGGGAAGAGCGGGTGTCAGTTTATTACCCCTTACCAACAGTATGTACTGCTAAGGGAAACTGTGTGTTTGAGTAATGCACTCTAGCTATACGGAACAAGTGGTGTACAGAAAACCGTCGTAGAAGTCACTTCAGCTCATCTTCATGCTATAATGATGCCTGCTGGGTAAAGGAAGAGAGGGAGGGAGGGAGAGAGGGAAGGAGGCAGAGAGGGTGATGGTGCAGACAATCTGGGAGCATGAGGCTGAGACAGAGCCCATAAATGTTGGTAATGTGGCTTGAAGAGATAAATCACAGCTGTGCCCCAAGCTGTGGAGGTACAAAGATTTAGACACTCTCTGTATCTGTAAGTCTCTTTCAGCAAAGCTACAGTTTAGTTTGTGCTGTTGAGGAAAAGAGAGAGAGTACATGCTGTATGCCTGCACATTAAAATGCATATTTAGTGATCAAATCCCCAGTGACTGGAAATACAAGTTTCAACCAAAAACCAACACACTGATCTCTGAATTCCGAGCGGCCTTTCAAAAGGCAGAAAAATACATATATACATACAGACATATCTGGATACAAGATACTACCTGTACATCTCAGCCTGTGTTTCAGTGGTATGCATGTTATCCTTTCTCACTCATATTTGTGTTTCTGTTTCTGAAACTCAACAAAATAGAAATCTGGCTGCTGGCTAGCCAAGTGGAACTGGAAAGCTGCATAAAAGATGTAAATTCTGCAAAAAGGTATCCACCACTGCCCAGCCCCTGAACTGGGCTCTGGGCTGTTAGTCGTTAGCAGTTGTGACAACTTTGTGGAGCCCTGGGTGTCCAATGAGCTGATCTGAATGTGTGCTTGTCTGTCACAGCGTGTCTCACCTTGGACGCACTTGGAGAGGTCCCGGAGATTGAAGACATAGTGGGACTTAGCAGGAGTGGGCAGCAGATCTACACTCAAGCGGTTGTAAATCTCCACAGATGCATCCACAATCTGATCGGCACTATCCTTCACCTCCTGGGAAAACTCACTAAAGAAACCGCTCAGAATGGCCTGAAGGAAGGTTGGGAGGGAAAAGAGATAATAACAAGCATTAAAGAAGGAAGTAAGTGTGATTAACAGTGGGGAGTGGGGTGAGATGGAGAAATGAGAGAGAGTGAGAGAGCAAGAGTCAGATATCTTAGACATAAGTGCATGAACATTATACATTATGGCCACATAATATTGTTCCTAAACCAGTAAGAATAAAATCATTTATTACGATTAGGACGGTTTTTCAACATTAAATGTAGCCCCATTCTTTGAGTGTGTCTGTCTATGTGTGACTCCTCACTTTGAAGATCTGCTTGAGACTTTGATCTGAGGGTGTGGGAAGACACAGCATGCTGAAGTGGCGGATGAATCGGGGGGTCACCGGATTGCGCCCACCTCCCGGAGGAGCACACGCTGCAACAATGGTCATTTCCTGGAGGAGAGGTATGAAGGAGGAGAGGTTTGCCAAAATGTAAAAAGAGAGAAAAGATAAACAAGTCTCCCATCAGAAACTTCATCAGATGTCTACATCAGGTACACACATTTCATTTAAACATAACAAAGTTCCACCCCTAATCCAATCTGATGTGTTAACAATACCAATATTTATACTGCTCTGAAGTCTGACATTCCAGCATCTGAAAAGCTGTAGATAGCTATGACTATATTAGCATTTCTTTAGATAAAAATATCCAGAAGGCCAATATGTGTGCGTCAAACACACACAGACACACAAGATGAATGGGTTTCTTATATAAATGGACTAACCTTATTAAAAGTCCAAATGAAATGATGTTGATGCTGACTGTGCAAACAATAAACACCTTGTTGCCAAAATGTGTAAATGTTAAACATGCTCGATCAAAAACAATGGTTCAAACTGAATACTGAAAGGCATGTTTCCTCGTCTGTTTGTAGATTTATAAAATGGACAGCCACATAAGTCACTAAAACAGCCATCTGCTAAACTCCAAGATATATGCACATACATAATCATAGCTGTCAAATGTGTCGTTACATCTTGTCGTTACAATGTAGCTCATTTTATTTGTATACATTTATACCTGAATCTCCTTCCAGAAGAACTTGTTTCTGTCATAGAAGCCAGAAAAGTCCTGGAACTGGCGCAGGAGTTCTATAGGGGGCTGAGAGCCATAACTGTCGAGTTTAGGCATATTCAGGTCATCAACAAAGACCACTAACTTCTTGTTACCAGGAGCACCTACAGGGAGGGAAAATGAAAAGCATAAGGAGAGAAGGAGAAAAAGGTTATCAGATGTACAGATGCATACAAAGGATGATACTGTTTGTATGATATCAAAAGCAGAATCAAGGACAAATGACCAGATAGATGAATGGATGGTTAGAAGGACAGATAAACTGTTTCATTCAAAGACATTTGCATATTTTAGCACAGATCCTTTCTACACTGCAATATATAAATGGTTATGTGATAATGAAAGTGCGAGCCAATACCCATAATGTTTTTTCTCTTTTTCTCCAGTTTGGACTCAATGATCTCCTGCGTGCGGGCGGAGGTGGTCTGAGCCGAGAAGTTGATGTAGACAGGGACATAGCCGGCTTTTTCCTGGATACTGTTAAGTAGGCCCCGTGCCACCACCGACTGTCAGGGACAGACACATTCAAACATTTTTAAAACACTGACGACTTGAATTTTTTCTCTCTTTCTTCCAAACTTGAGGATTAATGGTCAAGCAAGACAAAACAGCCCTATCATAGAAAACTCAGCACCAAAACAAAACAGTCAATCATTCTGGGGGTATTTCATATGGATCTTGTAATGATCTCTACAACCACTGTAATTCTTGTATTTTAAAGTTTACCTGAATAGGTGCAGTTTTTATAGGTTTGGTTGTATTAATGATTTTTGTGTGTATTTTTAGTCTTCATTTAGTCATGATCTCTAGCTATCCCTTCTACAAATTTAATCAGGAAGGTGGGTGTAGACTACCAGGTGCTATCTACAGTACACATTGACTCACAAGACAAGATCTAAACTAAAGCAAAGAGCCAACTATTAAAAGCACACAAACATTTTATTGACAGTATCTTCCCAGTTAATCATTTTAATAAGCTTAATGAGCTTCCTGTACATTACTTGCTCATAATCAAACACTTCTCCTACCACACTACAACTGGAGGTCACACTGTATTTACTGAAACACCTGGTAATGCCAGAAGCACTACTACTGGGAAGTCAGCCCAGGTTTGAGCTGTAGTAGGCCAGTAATATAAAGCAGATGCCCCTTTAAAGAACACAACTGGGCATATATTTATCAACATAGTGCTGTATCTGGATTCTCTTGTTAAATTCCTATATATATATATATATATATATATAGGTCAGTGCGCTATGATTTAAAGTACAGTATGTCAGTGTTGCTACCATTTTCACTGTATCCATGAATCCTTACCTTCCCCACTCCAGTGCTGCCAGTGAAGAGTACAGAACGTCGCACAGATAACAGTTTCTCCATCAGGTAGCCGTACCGGACAGTGTCTGTGGTGGGGACCAGCATCTCAAAAAAGGGCTGCTCCCTGTTGTATGTAAATGAAGGGATTATCTTCTCCCAAGACTCCAGACGCTTGTGGTTAAAGGGTATGAATGAACTCCACAAGGTACCATCCCTCGGGAGCTACATGGCACACATTAATTCATATTAACATACAATACACACAAAAATTAGGCAAATAAAGTATAATGAATGTTTACAAAAATGTATACAAGTGCCTTCGTAAGACGGTATGCAATTAGCTTTAAAACCTCCTCAGAAATCAGGCAATAAAGAAACACATTTTACTTGATTGATTTGTTATGTGGAACTTTGGAAGTTTTCCCAGCGGCACGTGAATTAGTATTTGTCAGCCATCTTTGTTTTCCTGAATCCTGCTGTTAGTAGTGTGTGTGCATGTGCCTATGTGTTTGTTTTCCCTCAAACTGCACTGCTGGGAGCTGGCTACACTGGCTTTATCTCATGGTAAACACACAAAAACGTACACAAAACAGTTCTCTGAGCTAAATAATATTAAAATGCCCAAATACACACACCACCACAAAATACAACATAAGCACCTAAACAAATGTGGAAGCATGTTGGATGTTCCTGATTATACTCTAAAGCCTTCATAAACCTTTCCCTTCCATGCTCACTCCACCTTGAGGTAAGCGAGTCATGTTCTGCCCTACTGTGTTCTGCCTTTGTCATTAAGGAATTCCCTCAATCACCTGCCACGCCTGCCAGCCAAGACAAGCCTCTCAAACAATCAACTTTCCATTTCCTGTTAGGCGGAAGGACTCAAAATATCAGCCCCCAGCATCTACCTTCCTCCCTTGTCTAACAATCAACTCATAATTCTTTAAAGTTGGCATGGTGGAATAATGATATGCATCACTGCAATTTTATAAGCCTGGCACAGAGCTCAACGTTTTATCCAGTTGACCTTTCCAATAGTAAGTATTACAGTATTACAAAAATGTACAATATGGATGGATCTTCTTTTCGCATGAGTGAGTGATATCATAGGGAATAACCCTTTTTTGGATTGGCTATACTCAAGTGAGATACATTCAGTGCCAAAATTACTTTGGTAATATAATATCAGCTAACCTTCAGGCCTTTTCACATATTTCATGCTAATGTCTGCAAACGCGTTGTACATGGATTTGACTCTGTAATAAAGATGTGTGGGAAAAGAATGCCTTGAGTGGCTGAGTTTTAACAGCAGCACTGGGCCTGTAAGACAAAGTTGTGACTTTTCTGTCTTTATGCATGTCGCTGTGGTGTGAACATATCATATGCAGTGTCTGCAAATGTAACAATATAGTTTAGTGATAAAGCCCTCTATACTGTCCATCTATCTCTGTATGTATGAGTGGGTGTGGGTGTGTGCACAGGTATATACCGTAGCATTGCTGTTGCCTTCAAACTGCTGTTTGATGAAGTTGTCAAAAGCATCCCAGTGAGAACTGACCAGGTTTCCGCCAACTGCCCACAGGTAGCAAAATATGAAGGTCTGACATAATACACTGTTAAGAAGTTTGGAATCCTGACACCAACACATGAACAGAAAAAGGGAAAAAGCTCAGTTAGTAAGTTATGGCATGGTTCAAAATGAAGTACACACACCTATATTGGCTGTATGCAGTTGTGGTGTCTAATCATTTACAAGGTATTGGTGACATTTGAGGCCCTGCCTTTGTCATCTGACCTTGCCCACAACAACACTGAATATTTTTAATTATAGTGCTGAGTTATTGTGCAAAAATGTCCTTATTTGCATTAATAGACCAGTCCTGGTGTGGCACCATAGACAGAACTGAAATAGACTAAAGTGACAGTTACATTTTGTGTTTAATGTACCATTTGAAGGTCTGGCCCTCCTTCACCCAGCAGCAGAGCCTCCAGCAGGGAGCACAGAGTGGTGACTTTACTGATGTCCACCTGTCGCATTGCCTGGGTACAATGCTTCAACACAAACTGAAGACCCTTCTCCACATACTGCTCAAACAGCTCCAGCAGGTATGTCCGCACTGGGTCTGGGAGCTAGAGAGAGAGCATGCAGTGAACAGAGGCAGAGGAGTGTGTTTATGTAGTAATCTTTAAGAGACGTTTATCTACATAATCATCAATTCAACCTAGTTAGTTTGATATAGATACAGTTGAATAGTTTTGACATTTTTACTGAATCATTTATTATTTTCTTGCCAAGAGTGAGATGAGAAGTTCGAAATCACTGTCATATCTGTCCGCTAAATACAAGTTTAGCTTAGGATAAATGACTGAAAGCAAGGGGGTCACATCTAGCCTGACTCTGTGCAAAGGTAAAAAAAACAAATCCACCTTCCAGTATCTCTAAAGCTCACTGGCCTCTATTATTTTCGAACAGTAAGAAAGAGAAAGGCTAGCTGTTTTTAGTCTAGAGTGGTATTGATTTTCACATTTATCTTTAAGCAAGAAAGGGAATAAGCTTATTTTTTAAGTGTTGAACTATTTCTTGAACAGGTACACAAGCTACTAATTTGAACGAGTGTTAGACAGAATTTTAAACGTAAAGTATGGACAATGCTCTCCCTGTCCCCAAGAGACATAGAGAGACAGACTCTCTCAGCTAAAATAGCTAAGTGAAAATCAATAAAAAACAATTTAAACACTTGAATAAACTCTAACTCCAACCACTCTACACATATGTTGAAAGTGTAATCAAAGTTTCCACAAACGAAGCAGAATGCAACACTGAAACTAAGGAAATAAAGTCCTTTCCCCAAAAAATGTTGCTTGGTACAAAACAGATTGAAGCATCTTAATGGAGAGGTTGAAATACTCAAAGGTGGGAGAGAAATGTGGAGAGAAAAGAGGAGAAGGCACAAAGACGGACAAAGATACACAAGCAACAACAAATGACAGATTTTTAGATAAATACAACAAACAGACTAGTCTCTTAGTCAATTAGTCAATTAGCCATTGAAACAGAGATATACAACAAGAGAGAGAGAGAGTTCAAAATTAAGGAGAGAGATGACCCACTCACTGCATTGTTAAGTAACCTTGAAAGGCTATAAGGGCTAATGTTGCAAATGATGTGTTGTCATCAACATTTATGCTAATGCTCAAGTTGTTCTGCTTATAATGCCTGAAAAGGCACATTACCATTCATTCATTCATTCATTTGGTGCACAAACAGTCAGGAACACACAGTCACAGTTCCACAAAAAGAATATAAGATTACATTAGATCCTGAGCATGCTGTAAGCCACTTTTAAAGGCATTTTGCAATCAAATACTGGGAATGACAGAGACTCAGTATGTACCTTCGCTCCTAGACCACTGCTCCATGTCTGGACATAGGGCATCCACTTGAGCTCATCTGGGTCAATATATACCATCCCACAACGACTGACTGTGGCTGGAGATGCTACAGCCAAGTCCTGGACCTGAAAACCACAGTTGATGAAATAGACTAAATCATTTGATCTAGGAGCACAAAACACTGTAGAACCGTGTAATTATTCACTAAAGCAGAGAGTTTTATTCTAGATTGAGCCGTTTACCCAGGTCCGACCTGTCTTCAACACACGAGTTAGAAAACTGCTTACTGAATAGATAAAATGTTCAGCTCTAACCTCAAACAGCATATGTATGGATGGAGTAAGCTTGATTCGCTCGCTGTTAGCCATACAGAGCATCTTGTTGTCATCCAGCACTGTGTTCATGTTCTCAATCCACAGGGCGTCAACTGGCCCATCGCAGATCACCCACTTGTGGTCGTCAGTGGTGTCGCTGACTGCATCACGGACACTCAGCGCCATCAGTCCGTCACGCCACTCAAGTGTTAATGTGTTAACCTGAGGGGTTGAGGATAATAATGAATGTAGAGAGAGTGAAAGTGAAGAAACTGTTGTGTAATTAATTATCTTGTCCGCAGTACCTCTCCATATAGCTCTCCCATTGTGACAGATTTTGGGTTGAGAATATAGGTCCTGACATGTTGATAGAAGGGGTTGTTAGCCTTGTGCTCCGTGCCTTGAAGGGTCTCCAGTGTGTCTGCCAAGATGCTGTACACAGTGGTCTTACCTCCACCAGTAGGCCCTACCAACATGACACCATGACGCACTAACATGGTTTCATATAGCTGGATCACCTGGTCGTAATAAAAGAAGTGTATGGAGAAGAATGAGGGCATGTTTTGAGGAGGGACCTGTTTTACAAAACAAACTAAATACATACAAGTGTACTACTATAGCAAAGTGAAACAAACAACGCATCTGAATTGACCTGCATTATATTTTCGCACCTTGTTGTATTTTTGTAATTTGTGTGAACCAACCTTTTAAAAGATAAGGCTGGCCATATTGTATAATTTTTACTATTGTTAATGAATCTGATGAAAATACAAAAACAATGGATTGATCCTATTAACAGCAATTGCCTGTGTGGCTAAAGCTTGACATAGCTTATTCCCTGGTGCCATAGACCACCAATGTTGTCAAATAACTATTATAAAACATAAATGAAATGGTAAATAGACAACAATATATAGTGCTTTTATCCATAGTGCTTTTTAATTTGTCTCGCATGTATCCATTTACTCACTCATTTGAAAATCGTATGTATTGTGACTTTTATGCAGCGATTTTTAAAATTGATTCTTTTCCCTAGAATCAATATTTTTTGTTTATCCATTTTACCAATGATTCACCTAAATATTTACTGTTTATACGGTACCGCCGATGGCGAATACATGATATCTGTTTCCAGCAAAACAGAAAGCAGAATTTACATGTTATGCACTTCTTTACAAATTGAATAAATGTCAGACTGACTGACTGACATGTGATGTGCATTCTTTATGGAAAACAATTACTGTTTAGAAATGTCTCATGATACGTATATTGTCTCTAGAAGTGTTGTTTTCGTTCAAGAAGAAAAAGAAAATCACAACACTCAATACTATCGAATCGCAATTAATGAAAATCGCAATATAAATCAAATTGGCACCAAAGTTGAATTGGGACAAAAGTGTATTGTCCCAGCCCTATATTATGGGATGAACTAACAAATTGTTGGTTTTGTCTTTTCATGGGATTTGTTGATGAAAGAAAGAAAAAATAAAGAATAATGCCAGCCTCATCTTAAAATGTATATATTACATGCAAAGTGTTTTACAGAAGTAAAAATATTCATAAGGAAATAACAAAATAAAGGAACATCACGTGCCCTTGTACCTTCTTGGTCATGCCATCCAGTGGCTGCAGATTTCGCTTAACCAGAGACTCCAGGATGGTGGTGTACAGCACACCGTAGTCATGCTCGGGAATAATCACACCAGGGAAGAGGTCAGATAGGATACCACTGTTGGCATAATACAAACACACATACAGTATATACACGCAATAGAAAAATTATTGTTTTTACATGCAACAATATAGAAAACAACGCCTTTTTCTCAGTGAAACTCATCTTATTTGTGTAGGCTGTCCAGAAGTAAGATGTGCTTCCTTACCAAAATGTATATTTGGCTTACCCAAACAGCACAGTATCATCAGTGAGGAACTTTGGCAGGTTGGAATCCCTCAGGGCTCTGATAAGAACCACATCCTCACTGAGATGGGGGTTTTGTCTCTTTAGAGATCTAAGAACACACACATCGTTACATTCAATTATATGCATTTCATGTGAAGTTTGTTACTGCATACATCAAGCAGTTTCTTGTTTCATTAGCCTGTTTTACTTGATTTAACTTTTTTATTTCCTTCATTCCTCACTATGTCTTTGTCATATTGAAGAACAATCCTCAGTTTGCATGTTGTTCACTAGAAACTACATTGATTAACTACTAGTCAGTTTCATAAAAAAATGCATTAACATATCAAAGAAAATCAATAACACTTTCAACATTAGGAAATGAAGAGGGGATTGTAAAATACCATGTAGACAAAGTAGTTTTCTACAGTCAGCTTTTTCCTTTCGAGCAGCCCATACATGGAATAGCATACCCACAGAACTAAGGAACATCACATCTATCAAATCCTTCTCCTAATCCATTAAGCATTGGTTATTGACTAATCAGTTTTAATGTGTGTCTATGCACTTTTACCTGTGTCTATACACTCACCTAAAGGATTATTAGGAACACCATACTAATACCGTGTTTGACCCCCTTTCACCTTCTGCCTTAATTCTTCGTGGCATTGATTCAACAAGGTGCTGGAAGCATTCTTTAGAAATGTTTGCCAATATTGATAGGATAGCATCTTGCAGTTGATGGAGATTTGTGGGATGCACATCCAGGGCACGAAGCTCCCTCCACCACATCCCAACAATGTTCTATTGGGTTGAGATCTGGTGACTGTGGGGGCCATTTTAGTACAGTGAACTCATTGTCATGTTCAAGAAACCCAGTTTGAAATGATTCAAGCTTTGTGACAGGGTGCATTATCCTGCTGGAAGTAGCCATCAGAGGATGGGTACATGGAGGTCATAAAGGGATGGACATGGTCAGAACAATGCTCAGGTAGGCTGTGGCATTTAAACAATCCAATCCAATAATATATTTATAGAGCGCATTTCACAGATAAAAAACCCAACAAAGCGCTTTACAAGGTACATACAAACATACATGGGGTAAAGAAAATACAGCATGACATGAGGAGAGACGAGGAGAAAAAGGCAACTCCCAGACTATGCCCCCACTAGAAGCACAGTTTGGGAACAGGAAAAAAAACACCTCAGCAACATAACCAATACAAGGGCACACAAGACACGCAGTGGGGGAGTTTTGGGGTGCATGGGGTAGGGGGGTGTTGGGGTGCAGGTAGTCCAGCACAGGCAAGCAGACATCTGGTCCTGCAGCCAAACAAAGGCGCTGGTCACAGACCCGCCCGCCTGACTGGGGGTAGAAGCGGAGAAGGCGCTGGATGGGGGGTGGGGGGTGATTGCATATCTGTATATATGTAAGAGTTTGTGTGTGTGTAGGCCTGAGTAGTCAAGCAACGTCTAGCCCCTGTAATCAGTATTTCTCAGTCCGCACGATTGTCATTGCGATACACAGCCGGTTGCCATGGAGTCAGCCTTGAAACAGGACCCAGTCCAAGTCAACAATCAACAGGTGTCTGTGGGAATCGGGTAAGGAACACAAGAGTGTGCCTCGCTGCAGTGCTCCAGGGGGAAGTGTTGGTCAACACCGGCCTCGGCCAAGGCCAGCGCTGGTTCAGGGAGCCGAAAAAGATAAGATTGGAATTTGTTTTGTCTCAGGGCCAGGAGCCGCAGTTAGTCACTCTCGACTGCTCTGAAATGTCCCCTGTGGTCTCCGTATCGATCAAATTTCCTTGCCAAAACCGTGAGTTTCCCCAAGATGTTGTCCAGCCTATCCAGAGCTGACAGTCTCTCCAAGATGGTATCCAATTTTTGGCCCATGGTGTTCATAGTATCCAATTTGTGGCTCATGTTGGTCATAGTCACAATTTGAGTTCCGACAGCTCTGCCCACGGCTTCAACCATGACGGCCAGCCTGGTATTTTGCTCGGTTCCCATCTTCTTCTTAATTTCTCGATAAACCAGGGCAATGCCTGAGCCAATCAGCAAAAGACCTGTTATCATGGTTCCGAATAGGAAAATATCTTCAATGTCCTCCACGAAAAGAACCGCCAGACACACGATCCGCCACCTCTCCCACGCGTCCATCGTGTAGCCAGCTGCGAACGTTCCGGCAGGGCAGTCAGGTTCCCCCGAACCCGAGCTTCTCGTCGAGAAGATGGTGTCAATTGCGCTGAGAGACCAGTTGATCAAATCCATAATTCGTAGTTTAGGAGCAGTGCCGAGAGAGAGACTCTCGAAGTACACAGAGACAAAGACTAGACGAGAGAGCAAAGCAGGGTAGGCAACGGGAGGAGAGGGAGAAAATGCGACCGCCTTCACAGAGAGCCAAACGAGGAAAACAATGCCCAATCGGTACTAAGGGTCCTAAAGTGTGCCAAGAAAACATTCCCCACCCCATAACACCACCACCACCAGCCTGCCCAGTGGTAACAAGGCATGACGGATCCCTGTTCTCATTCTGTTTACGCCAAATTCTGACTCTACTATCTGAATGTCTCAACAGAAATCGAGACTCATCAGACCAGGCAACATTTTTCAAGTCTTCAACTGTCCAATTTTGGTGAGCTTGTGCAAATTGTAGCCTCATTTTCCTATTTTTAGTGGAGATGAGTGGTACCCGGGGGGGTCTTCTGCTGGTGTAGCCCATCTGCCTCAAGGTTGTTCGTGTTGTGGCTTCACAAATGCTTTGCTGCATACCTCAGCTGTAACGAGTGGTTATTTGAGTCAAAGGTGATCTTCTATCAGCTGGAATCAGTCAGCCCATTCTCCTCTGACCTCTTGCATCAACAAGGCATTTTCGCCCCCCAGGACTGCAGCATACTGGATGTTTTTCCTTTTTCAGACCATACTTTGTAAACCCTAGAAATGGTTGCACGTGAAAATCCCAGTAACTGAGCAGATTGTGAATTACTCAAACCAGCCTGTCTGGCACCAACAACCATGCCACGCTCAAAGTTGCTTAGATCACCTTTCGTTACCATTCTGACATTCAGTTAGGGTTCAGGAGATTGTCTAGAACTGGATGACACCCCTAAATGCATTGAAGCAGCTTCCATGTGATTGGTTGATTAGATAATTGCATTAACGAGAAATCTTACAGGTGTTCCTAATAATCCTTTAGGTGAGTGTATGCTACCTGTGTTATCTTTCTCTCATGCCATCAACCTGCCAGCTGTCATGATCTGGAATAGTGGTTGTGTCATTTTACTTATCTATACTTATGAGTTCTTGTTTTATGCTTATGTGTTATATTGTTGTAACTTATCTAATGTTTTCTTTTAAGCCATTAACCTGCTAGGGACTGCAGATGAAAATTAATGTACATAGCTAAAGCTGACACATTTCCATGTTGGACTCTGTGTTCATGTTAATTAATGTGTGTTGTCCCTTTTAAATAAAGAAAGCTAAAAAAAATTTTTAAAAATAAAATTATTACAAAAGTGAAAAGAAGGCATCTCTTCAAAGAAGTCGGTGCACTCATTTAAATATATATAAATAATACGGGAATTATAATGAGCAAATTCATTACTGGAAAATAGTTGCATTACAAGAGAGATGTAATACAGATAATAGGCAGGCAACATAAATTGATGATTCAATATTGCACAACCTGATCTTTGCGACACGTTTGGTCTGACGTTAAAAAAACAATTAAAAAACATTAGAGACATTAGAGTGGGAGATAATGAATGTGCTCTTAGCATGGAAGAAGCAGACTTAAGAGGAGTAATACAGTATGTGGACAAAGACAGACAATGAATCACAAGCCAATTACAATTCCCCGAGCTTCAGCTAATAACCAACTGGTGAAAGCATGACTTTCACTACAACGAAAAAATCCATTCACACCTAGTTGAAACCGAATTCTTTGTGTATCTTCCAGCATTTAGCTGAATCAGGTGCTTCTCAGTTCTAGCACAGCAAACCTCTAAGGGAACTGGAGCGCACTAACTGATTTGCAGCCTTTAATTGTGCAAACATACGAACATTGCAGCACTACTGTGTCTTCATCAGAGTCAAAACGAGTTGTTTTGACTCTGATTAAAGGCTGAAAATCAAGTTAGTGTGTTCAAGTCCCTCTTCTTCCCTTGGAGATCTATTCAAATCTATGTACTCACGCAGAACACAACTGTGTCCAAATCTTTCTTTTGTCTACCAAACTCACTGATGAGGACTGTCTCTGCAATGGACTAAAACATGACAACTGTGTGCGTTTTAATACTGAGTGTATATATGCATGTATGTCTGTGTTAAAGTCACAATGGTCCTTCTGGGACATGCGTGAAAAAGGTGAATGTGTGTTTGTCTCTATATGAATGCACATGTGTGTCAGTATGTGCATGAGTGTGTTGCTCTGACCCAGCCATGACCAGGACAGACTTGACAGCTCTCATCCCAAAGTCGTAGTGGTCCTGCTGAGACAACTGCTCAGAGCACAGCTTGTACATCTGGGTCATTTTCCTCGCTAGAGTCTTACTGGACTGGAATCCCTCAGAGTACAAAATCACCTGCAGGAAGGGAGAGAAAAAAGGCACTGATAAAAGATATGAAGAGAAAATAAGCAAGCACAATAGAACAACACACACGCAGAGAGCCTGTTACCTCAGCAATGAGTGCATAGTTTGGCACCATCATGGCTATGGGTCTAAAGAGAGCTTTAAGGTTGTCAGGTAGCTCTGTTCTTCCAGCATAGCCTGGGTTCATGGTGATGAATGCAGCACACGTCATCACCAGCTTGATCTCCCGGCCCTCAAATCGAAACCTTGACAGCTGCAAAATACAGAGTGTTAGATGTGAGATGCTCCTGTTTATGTGTGCGTGTGATGTCTACACAAGCAAGTAAAGTCTGCATGTGGCGGGGATGTATGGACCTAATTAACTTCTAATTTATGTAATCTGTGCTGCCACCTAACCCGATGGTCATGGTCTTGATAGGAAATACAGTAATGCTACCGTAGATTACTGACTGCTATTCAGTTGAAATGTACATGTTACATATTTTAATTTGCTCTGTTGTAGTCTTTCATCCACTTTCTGTATGAAGTCCAATTTTTTATCTTAGTTTGCCATGTATTTTAAAATGTGTAAATTATTGCAAAATTAGCTGCTGGCTGAGATAAACCAGCCCCTCCTTCCTCTTTCAGCTGTAAATCTACAAGTATTACTAACTATTTTGCACGTCAATGAACTCATCGGACTTTGGCGGTGTAGGTTTGAGAATCGAGTTACCTCCGCACAGGGAGGAGGACAGGATGAATGACTGATACTGAATGAGGTCTGTTGATGACAAATAAATGTCTTGAGTTTTCATTGTTTCTAAACTTCCCTTTAGAATGAGTTTATATAGTTTGCGACAAACATTTAGTTTCCGCTGGAAACTGACTGGCATGGTTTCCTTGTGCTGTTCTGTTTCTGCTTTCTTCATAATGTGTAGGCTTACTCCTTTTTGCTATTTAAGTAGTTTATCTTTCACCATGTTTACACAGATTGCTAAAGCGCTACCCGCTTCCTTTTTGTGCCCATGTTGAGCAATTGTGCTATTGCAGCTCTCATTTTGCTGTGTCATCTATTTTTCCAACAAGGTGTGGGCGAATCTTGCAAGAAAACCCATTGACAATACAATTTAAATCATATAGAAGACATATTAAATATAATAGAAATGATCTGATTCTGATAAATGATCAAATATGCATGCTCTGCTTGCCAACCATTTTGATTTTCTTGCCCCTTTCCCTGCTGTTCCAGCAATTTTAATTCCCCCGATTTTTACATGATGTAAAATCAACATCAGCCCATCCACTATATTTATTTAGAAAATAGCTGAGTGTCACTGCTGTTTGTGATTGTTTTTTTTCTTCTTCTAAATTATGTAGGCCTACTTGTTCCACACATTTATTTGTGTAAGAAGAGAGAGCGACAGAGAGAAGCAGGCAGACACACACACGGTGGTGGTGTGTCGTACATCTGCATGTAGCCTACTTTGCATGTGCTACTAAGCCCAAAACAGTTCAAATGGCTGGCAGCAACAACAACAACAACAACAACAACAAAATCCACGGTGTATTGACGAAGTTAACCAGCTGATTGATGGGAGATAATAGAGATAAAGCCTGTGTCGTGCCAATAGTTTGAAAGGGCCATGGCCGATGGAGAAACACCAACAATGACGTCATTACACTAATTGCGACCAATAGTGGAACTCCATCAGTTAGTGACGAAGCGACAGAGGGACAGAGTTTTGATGTTGTTGGGCTGGTCCTACTGTCCAGCCATAAATATGAAGCTAGATATATTTTTTTTTTGTACATTGGTACAGTGGACTCAGTTGTCTAATCGTCAACTGACTGACTCTTGAGATCTGTAAGCTTATCACTTGGTGTTACTTAGAATTTTAGGATAGTGGAGCAATGTTCTTCGCCAACATAAGTGTCTTGGGAACAATGCAAAAGTGGTGTTGTATGTGAGTGTGGGTGTACCTTATCAGCTTTGGCGTTTCGTATGGTTATGAGCTGCTGAGCGATGACAGACAACACTTCGATGTCGATTCGGTTAAATTCGTCAAAACAACACCAAGCACCTGACTGAGCGAGCCCACTGAAGAAGCGCCCCATCATCTGGAAGAGAGAAGTGTGACAAAATAAGAGAAAGAAATAATACGGGTGCAGGTTTGGGTTGTCATTTCTACTCCTTTTTTTAAGCATTGTTTCATAAAGTGGGCATATTAAGGTCATGTGAGACTGTCCCTGTAATTCAAGGTCACACATCATATTCACTCATTCGATACCCTCCTGTACATATTAAGACATTTGCCCATATACAGTAAACTAGCTATTAACATGATTTAGGGACAATGTTAGGAGAGAAAGATTAAATTAAATTAATTAAATTCAAGAAAATGTAATGTAGGTAAAAGTAACTGTTTTTACATTTAATTTATTGTAAATTATTTCTGATTGGAGCTCTGAGTTCATTAGTACATCTTTTCTCACCACAAATAAAGCCAAGTATATAACTTTGAGAATTAGTCATATTTTATTAATTACATTGCCACACATAATCCCTTTAAAATCAGCTTGGGATCAACCTTGTCCATGGAACATTAAGTTGGAAAAAATAAAAGTAACCATACAGTATGTTAAACAACTAAATCCCTGTAAGAAAGATTTTTTAGGCTTTTAAATGTTAAGCTTTTTGAGCAGAAGGGTTAGGGTTTATGTTTGCTAGGAAATGAAATGTATGTTTGCAGCTGCAGGAGAGAGGTAGTATGAGTAAATGTCATTATAGTTGTATTATGTTGTGTGAATTGCACCACTTCCATGGGTGACACAAAAAACACTGTTCAAAGTTATTAATATCTCACGGACAGCAGAATTAAATGTTACAGTTAAATGTTGATTAGCCACAGTGGAGTAGATCTGAACAAAGCACTAACACATAAAACCACATAGTGTTGTGATTCTAGCCAGGCTAAGTTAAAGCTCTGTCCCACTCCAATACACAGGTGTCCGCTATGAATAACTAACTACAGCAGACAGGGAGAATAACTTTCCAGCTGTCATGCCAGCGTGTCATTTCAGCTGTACTGCAAGACAACGTAATTACCATTAAAATTTAACATATGATGTGTATTAAGGATAAAGGCCCAATCTGGAGTTTGGGGGTTTACAAAGTACAGATATATTCTTGTATATAATTGAAGGTTACTTTGGATGAACTATCAGCATTGTGTTTGTCAACTGATCATACTTAATGAAAACGTACTGACCCAAACAACTTGTTGAGGCATCCCTTTTTGTTTACATTTGGATCACAGGATGTGCCTTTTACTAGATCATTAACGCAAGAAATACACACGGGAATAACACATTTAAGGTTGTTATCAGCCAGATACAGTATGATCCCTATCATACTATCACATGCAATTCTTATGTTTGTCAAACAGCTAGAAAGTTTTAGATGCACACAACTATTAAAGGCTCTGTAAAGTGTATCTATGCTTTAACTGGCACTTGAATGCTTTCACAACAGTGCCATCTTATGGTGTTACTTAGTAGCTACAGTCAGAGTGAGACAGAGCCTTCCAGAGCTAATTGAAATAGTTATTTGGAGTAATTGGAAACAAAAGGAGGATAAGGGTGAATGTAGGTGAAGAGGTGCAGGGGAAGGAATAAAGGATAAAATAATTAAGAACCGAGTGGACAAACAAGTAAGTATGAGAAACAAAAAGTGTAATAAAAGGATGTGGATTAGAGATGAATACAGTTTGTCATGCCTGACCTTGTAGTCAAGTCCATCAGAGCAGTTGAAAACCACACACTGTATGGCCAGGGCCTTAGCCAAGTCCTTGGTGGTTTCTGTTTTGCCCGTCCCTGCTGGCCCAGCTGGAGCTCCTCCCAGGTCTAATTGGAGAGCCCCCATCAGACACAAATAGCAACGGTCCTGGGGAGGGTGACAGATAAAGGATTGTTTGAATACCAATAACACACACAATATGCTTTGTTTCTGTGTCACGTTTTCAGTTCTAGCTACTACAGGACAAACATTTTATAGGCTACACTATTAGCTAAACTTTTGTAGCTTGGTTGTTTGTGGCTTTTCCATACAGATGTGTGGGTTTACAAACAAACTGAATGAAGTAAAGTAATATTTATGAAGCTCTGCCACTGGTGTAAGCTTGTTCACTACAGTTGCATTCAAACTAATGCAAAAATAAGGTGTATGTGTTAAAAGGGGTTACATTAATGTTGGAACAGGATAAAGCTTTTATCAGTCACATATGTGTGCATCAGTATCATTGTGTATTATTGTGTTACCGTGAGTGGTGTGATAACTAGTCTTGGACACGCTCCCAGGTATTCATAGCCATAGATGTAAGTGGACAGAGCCATTTTGGCTACACAGTTGTCCAGGTCCAAGTCCCAGTAGTAGCGTAGCTGTCTCTGCCATTCAAAGTTAGACCTTGTGTCCACCTGAAAAATAAGTTAGAAGCAGAAATTACTTTAAGGTAGTAAGTTGTTACAGACATTTTCTAATTACCTGAAAACCCCCAGTCAATGCCAAACCTGCACCTATCATACCAAGCCAAGGACAGACATTGTGTGTGTGTGTGTGTGTGTGTGTGTGTGTGTGTGTGTGTGTACTATTGTACCTTCTGGTTGACTAGATCTGTGACAATGTCTCTGGCATGGACGTCAATGGTGATAAGGGCAGTGATGATATTACGATGTAAAGTAGGCAGCTGTCCTCGTACCAATGTCGCCAGGGCATTCAGCCTCTGGAATACACACAAATTCACACACACACACACACACAGTATTGGGTTATAAAGTTGAGGTTAAAAAGTAAAGACACATGGGCAACCAGAGGTGTATATTTGTTTTGTCAAATCTAATTTTTAACCAGACATTTCTGGAAAAAAGATTTTTTTTAGTGTGGTTTACATCAATGCTAGTGAGTTCAAATTCCTGCAGCGCAGCAAAGCGGTCGTGGTCTCCCTCCAGACAGGCATCCATGTCCCTGCACCACATCATCTGGGAGATAGTCAGCACCACCTGGTGGACACACACACACACACACACACACACACACACACACACACACACACACACACACACACACACACACACACACACACACACACACACACACACACACACACACACACACACACACACACACACAGAAAGCTTTAGACAATAGCAATAATTCATAAAGTCTTGGTCAGCTCCTGCAAGAATTACAATATGGTTAGAAAAAAAAGTATAATAGTAAAAGTAAAAAGTACATGTGTGAAGATGTCTAGACATTTTTTTGACATGGAAACCCAGAGTGTAAAACTATAGTAACTATAGCACAAAGGTCTGTTTCTTAAAGGTGCCCTGCCACACGTATTTCATGACTTTGTGGTAATGTCTGAAGTTCTACCATGGACTCTGTGACATTTTTTGTGGAAAAAATGCCTTGGTTACCTTGTTTCAAGCCATTCTAGCGTGGTATAGAAAGCCTACAGGAAGACTCAGCACGATTTCTGCCAGTTCTCAATAATATTCAACAAGCTAAGCTGTTTGAATCTGATTGGCTAACAGCTAGCCAATGAGAGCCTAGCTGTCAGAATCCTTTATCCAGCCCAACTGGGTGAGCTAATGAATAGTGAGCTCAAGCAACATGATGTCAGACTGACCAGCTTTTGTAATTGGCCTGATTTCTCTGCTTATTTCTTTTCAGTGGCTAGAGCTGACAGAGGAGGTAGCCGTTCATTTTCACATTCACAACATAACACAAACACATATGGATCTAACATATTTCAAAAAATGCAGGTAAAAACGGTTTTGTATGGCAGGGCACCTTTAAAAGTTTGTGTGTGTGAGTGTGTGTGTGAGAGTGCGCGTGTGTGTGTGTGTGCATACCTGTGATGAATGTCCAGCCACCACCCATTCCTCTCTAGGCTTCACCTGGTAGTCAGCAATGGCAGCCTTGCTGAGGCGTCGCAGTGAGGCATACATTGCCTCCTCCACCTTGCAAAGCCAATCTTCCACATTGCCTTGTGCCTTCAGGCCTTTAGTCAAACCCACCTACAATTACACACAGGACAAAAATCACTTACAGTTAAGGAAATAATTACATGTGTCTTGTCTTTTTTATTAAGGGTTCACTGTGATTCTTCTGAATTAATTCTCATAACCTTCATTTGCCTTTCATGATCAAAGGACTGCAAGGGTGATAACTAATAACCCCTTGTGGTCATGACTGACAAGCCCTATGCCTGATACAGCCACCAGCTGTGAGCAATCAGTGCAAGCAAAATTGCCACTGCACTCAAAAATGTGGTTATCATCCTTTTGGCAGAATATGAGATGTCAAACACAATTATACCACAATGATTGCTGTGGTATGATGAAAAGAGGCTGGTCTTCAGCTGGTACAAAGAAACCTGAAGCCAGAGCAGAAAAAGCTAGCAGACTGTACAAGTCTGAGTACAAGACCAGTCAAATTCTTAAATTTTCAAAGCAACACATTCTAAACACATGTAGTTTCTAAACAATACTATTATTACTTAACAATTTAAATTAAAACATGTCCAGTGTTCTTACATACTCCATACTGCTTTTACAAGTGTTGGCATACATTGAGAACCTGCTTTATTCTTGCACTTACTTAGGGTTGCTAAGTAAGAGAAGAATGGTGTCATTCAAGATGGCTGACAGGGTGAACTAATTGTTATTGTTTATACAGTATGGAAGGTATTTTTGTACTCACACTGTCATTATCAGCAAGAACTGAAACAATATAATAACAGGTAGAATAAAAGATTATGGTGACTGAAGGTGTTAATGTTACTCAAACCTGACCTTCTCTCCCTCAGGAGAAACCATGTACAGAATGTCTTTGCTATAGATGTTCTCCTGTTCTTCAGTATCCAGCCCAGTTTCTGTATTAGCCCCAGAAGATTGTTCAGACAGCAAAGCAAACTCTAGCCGTATAATGGCATCAAAACACTTCCTGAGGTGGGGCTGCACTGCCTGTGGGTTTCTTGTCTGGGCCAATATCTTTAGCAGCTCATCATTAGATAAGAAGTAGAACCTGCGAGGGACAGATAGAGGACTTATCAGAGTACTTAACATGACACATCAGCATCCACATCATAAGGTTTATCACTCAGTGCACACTGGGAAGAGATGTTTAGAGTAACAACTGGTAGTAACCTGTCAAGGGAGAAAATGCAGAGCATCATACTATGTATTTTATAGGCTTACGTTTAAAATGTAGTTTGTGCACAGGGAAAACTAATCAGATGTAAAAATGTGTTGTTTCAATATGTAACAAACCAAGCATGTGTGTGTACCTGGGGAAGATGACTCTCTTGGATTCCAGGTAGTCTTCCAGACACTTCTGTATCTCATCCAAAAGAGTGTTGTTGTGCTGAAAAGTCTCCAAAAGATCTGTGTAGAACAAAAACATGTGCATGTGTGATTGTCTGTCCTCCTGTCTCCGCATATATATGTCTTCTTGTCTATTTTTCCATCAATGCTGTATGGCTAAATACCAGGGTGTGTGGATGCTTTAAGGGCACTGGGCATCTTATTGACCCTTGCCATGATCTCCTTCCAGGACTTGTCCACCTTAAGAAACATCTTGGACTCAGCAGGCAGCTGCCTCTTGATGTCTGGTGCCAAGAAAATACTCTCTAGGTATAGCCAGCTCCTTTGGCACGTAAGCCACTCATCCTGGCAAGGAGGGTAGAAAGAGAAGAGGGAAAAGAAAGAAATCGAGGAGGAGAGAAGGCAGTGGGAACAATATGAGTGGAAAGAGAATTAAAGCAGTAAAGTAAAATTAATAGTGTGAATAAACTGCAGTCTCAGATGTGATGCAGTTAGTCTTTTCTTTCATGAACCAGTATATAGCCCTCAATAAACATAAAAAAAATGAGAATTTATTTTGCAAGCAGTTTGGCTTCTTGTTTGCAGCCACTAGGGAGAGCTACTGTGTAACATTTGAAGCCAAATCCAAAGTCAAAATCAGCATTAAGCATGTAAAGAACCTTTTAATATCTTGAGAAGAGTCACTTAGAGCCAACTGAAATATCGGTTATTATTCTCTACGCCTTTACCAGTGTTTGGTTAAAGAGGGTCAGCTGTCTCAGCATTTTGTCCACCTTGGACTTGATGGGACCTACGTAGCGAGAAGATGCCACCGTGCCCACATTGATAATGCTGTCATCCAAGAGTACCTTAACAGTAAACAAACATGGAAACAAACAATTAATTGTAATAAAACAATACTATTGAGCTACAACAGACCTGTGCCTTAGAGTGTTTCTGCTCCATGTTACCACCTGGATCTCTTCTGTGCCTCCCAAGATGAAGACCTCTTTGGAGTCACCGTGAGACAGCACCGTGAACTCTGTGGTCTTCCACACATCCTCCACCTGCATGGCTCATTAAGAGGGCAGAAGGTTAAAGTTAAAGTATCACATATGAATCGCGGACAACTCCAGACTAGAGCTGCAATGATTTGTTGATTAACCGATCCATTAAAACTTCTCTTTTGATAATCAAATAAATGTTTCAGTCAAGCAAAAATGACAAACATTCTCTGGTTTCTGATTTTGTCATTTGAGCAATTACAGTTCTTCTATAAAAGATTCAAACTGAATATATGTTTTGGACTGCAATTTAACCGTGAAATTGTAAATGTCATTTTTTCACTTAAAAAAAAAAAAAACATTTTATAGACTAAATGATTATGGATTCATTATGAAATCGTTAGTTGCAGCCCTACTCCAGAGACAACTCTACCCTGCAAGCATAACTGTTAGCTTTTGTATGAACTCCCCACATGCATGTTTACTCAACTAAATTACAAATTATCACTCAAGTGTATGCATATTTGCATATAGTGTAGTAGAAAGTTACTTGTTGCAGCACATTCCATTCCATTCCTATTGGGCATATTACTAAAATGAAAGTAAATAAAACCATATATAGTATATTCATGGGGAACATGGTGATCAGGCTTTCAATGTCTCTAGAGACATACCGTAAATTCAATTTAATGGGATATGTTGACATTTTTTTTTAATATGCATATTCATTGTCTTGTTAGTGAGAGGAGATGATTGATACTACTGTCAAAGAGTGGTATCAAGCTTCTCATCTGACTCAACAAGAAAGCATATAAGCATTTATCCAAAATATTCTTACTATTCTTTTAAAAACAAAAATAAATTAATCCATCTTTGGCAACATATTTGTGGAACAAATCTGTGCAACTCTGCACCTCCTGGAACATTAGCTTCCTCTTGAGAGGGGCCTGTCTGGGCTCTCGTCCTCATTACAAAACTGTCAGTCTGCTATAGCAGAGAGAGTCTTGCTTTAAAAGTGGACCAGAGGAAGTGATTTTAATTGGCTATAATCAATGTCAGCCTCTACCATATCCTTACACCAAACCATGTTGCAACCAACAGTGCATCACATGACACCAGAGACTAGTCATAAAAAAACGAAAGTTTACTACATCACACCCACTGCATTTTGTGCCATGTGTCCATTCACACTAATATGGTTTATTAATAATGGCAGAAATCTCTGTTATGTGATGATATGATTGTTGAGTCATACAATATGAGTCATCAAATTGGGATGAAAAAGCAACTCATATTCAAAGGACTGGAAGTTAGAGTACAATTCCATTGAAGTTTCTCCAGTAGATATACTGTTGATAGACATACAAGATCTGTATACATATTCATAGTTCTCTTTCCACGCACCTTTGTAATAATGTTCTCCACTGATGCTTCTCCTGAAGCCTGTCCTGACACCTAAAAGTCACAGGTTGTGTTAGTCCCGTTTCCAGGTCAGACTTAAAGATATTAAGTATAACCAGCGTGTGTACTTTTATCATTGACCTCATTTTGAGAAAAAAAAATCTGTTTAGTGTAAGGTAGAACGTTAGATAAAGTAAGGGCAAGTACTACTGTAGTACATACGGTACTTAGCCTTTTACCAAGTTAATACTGTGGTCAGCAGTAAACAAGGCCCCACAAGTATAACAAGAAAGACAAGCTCATAATGTAGCCTATATTAACGTGTTACCTCCTGTATGTTCACGCCATAGGTGAAGACACTGAGCTCCTCCAAAAGAGCTACAGTAAGTTCCTCCACGTTCAGGGAGGCCCCCACAACAGATTCCAGAGTCTTCCAGTGCTCTGGTTTCATACATGGGTTACGTAGATCAGTTATCACAGGCAGCTGAAGAAAACCATGAATATTTTTTCGATTAGGTCACAAAACTGAAGTCAAGAACAAACTGGCTAAATCACTACTTGTGTATGCTGTCTATATTTTAATGTGAAAATTAAAATATAGAGAATAGATCTCTGATAACGCACTTTTTTTGTTGAATATACGCCACACATTACA